>NC_087063.1:31468389-31588637 GCF_963678635.1 Symsagittifera roscoffensis | reverse complement strand
GTTTGATGCAAGCAACAAATCAGCATTACTCTGATTTGACATTTTTTTCTATCTGATAACAAAAGTCTCTATGGTGATGAAACTAAAATTTATCAAATTTGGCGCAGTTTCAATCAAATGGACGCAGGATGTATGCGAATGCGGATTTAAAAAGTTGTGAAATTGAAGAAAAAACGTAATCGACATCTTAACAGTAAAACAAATCCAAAATGAAAAAGAAACATAAACAAGACTGCTCGTATCAGGGCGTGGCCCTGAAAGTTCCGACTGCCTTTTAACGTTTATGGAGCAGTAATAACATAAACAACATAAAAAAAATTGGATCTACTTAACAATCTCCCCCCCCCCCCTATTGTATCTACTAAAGAAACCCCCTTTCTTGAAAGGGGGGGGGGGAGACTGTTAAGTAGATCCAAAAAATTAAATGAAACAAAATAAAATGAAAAACTTTTCTAAAATTTGAAATTTTTTCTATGAAAATCATCCCCACCACGCCATATAAAGTACAAAACAATATATTTTGCTCCATGTAACAAATCATTTATGGCAAATAAGCTTCTTTCAACCAATTTGGAACGATTTCTAAGACGGGTTAAGTCTCCGCTTACGCGTTAATAGCGCGAATTATATCGCTCGTTAATTGTCCCAAATTGGTCAAAATGGCCAAAATGGCAATCTTGAAACCCTCATAACTTTACGAAAAATGATCACAGGTGAAATATCTTTTCAAATTTAAGCTCAGGACAACAATAGCTTTCGAATGATATAAAAATATTCCGTCAAAAATGGCTAGTTAAAAAGTCGAACTTTGTCTGAAGAAAAAAAAACCCACCCCGAGCACAAATATTACGTTACTTTCGTATCGAAAGTCGGAACAAAAATGAAGCAGTAGCAGAAACTGAAACTGAAGAAAAGGCATGAGCTAAAAAACAAGGTTTTAATGTTTTGTCACGGAATTGCATGCCAACTGTAAATAATAGTCAAGAAAAATGGATACAGAAGCATAAGCACAAATCATATAAGCGATTTGAAGGTCAATTATGCGATTGTTATTCGAAAAAATGAGTTAGAAATTGAATAGAAAATAAAACTTTAGCAAACGAAACTGAGCAACGAATCTTGTGTCACTAAAATTCGATTTACAATTTTTAAAAAATACTGTAGAGAGAGGAACGTATAATGGAAAATCGGATAGATTGCAAAAACTGTAACAAATAAGAGTCAATTTTCAATCTGAATGCAACTGGTCAAAACTCAGAAACATTCCAGTTTGTCAAAGGTGTTACTTTACGCTAACGTTATAACCTCTAAGCTATATTAAGCTGCTGACGTATGTTTATGTTGATTTAAAAATACCTGCCAAAAGCGCAACGGCTTATGGTAGATTTAGAGAGATTGTTCATTGTCTAATTTTGATATGGAACCAATCTGACGGAACTAATCTTAATTCAACCTTTTCATTACCTCTTAACTTTAGTGTAGTTACCTTAGTCTTTTATTTAGTCTTAAATAAAAGCCTACAACAAATTGTAGGAATCTAAACCCGACCTGTCCTAAATTAGTCTTAGTTTAAGTCCAACCTTTACCAACCTTTAGACGGTTTATCCTAATTTTTTAACATGGCGCAGTCAAACGAGTTGAACCTACGAGGACTAGAGTTTTTTTGGAACAACACGTTGAGTGAAAACCAACACGACTGGGAAAGGTGGTCGGAAAAGTTCCAATTAACTACCATCGCGAAAGATTCCGTGGACATTGCAGATGTAATCAACCCACCGGTAAGAACCGAATTAGCATACCCAATGGCAGAACCAGCGGAACCATCCGATGATCAAGCCCGCCGGGCGGAAAATGAAGAACAACACCGAATAGCTATCCAAAATTACAACGAAGAAATGAGAAGGAGGAAGGCAGAAGACAATGCAAAATTCAACGGACTTCAAATCGGAGATATTGACAAGAAGTTAAAATCACAATTATACCTGGCTCTCGGAAGAGAAGGACAGAAATGCTTCTCACATAAAAATCCTGGAAAAAGAATACTGGATATTAACTTTGCTGAATTCTGGGAATTACTCAAAACTACTTTCATGGTCACTACAAATCTAACATACGAAAGATTTAAATTCTTTGGTCGGAGACAGAAAAAGAACGAGTCTTTAGAGAAATTCCATGAAATACTATCTGAGTTAGCAAAAAATTGTAAGCTGGGTGAGCTCGAGTCTGAGTTAGTCAGAGACATCTTTATTACAAACATGCGAAACGTTGAAATACAAAATAAATTATGCATTGAAACTTAACTTCAGAAAACGTACTATCTCATGTACTAGTCCACGAGAAAGGTACCAAAATTCATCATTAGTAACTAAAATTTCCTACCTATAGCGCGGTACAGAGACCACAATACATCAAAAACGAACCGACCTTAAATATCGTCGAAAACAATAAGTGCCGCATTGTGGTCAGCAGTTCAAGAAAACACACCTAACTACATGCCCAGCTAGAGACAGAAACTGCAATACGTGCGGACGTAAAGGCCAATTTGCAAAACACTGCAGGAGTTCAGCACGAACACAAACAAACATAGTAGAAAACAACCAAACACCTCAGGAAAAAAAAACACCTGGGCTAACCCGCAAGAAAATCCCGAATTCGAAGTTAACTTAGATGATTTTCTAGTTCTAGCAGTGGATACGGATACCCAAATAAATGCAGTTCAAGACAAGATTGAACGCGGAGTGAGAACGGTATTTAACCACGAAGGTGTAGAACTAAAAAAGACGTTGATGGTATCTCTGGGAAATTTCAATCCTTACCGCAGAGAAATACAGATTGACTCAGCAAGTCCAGTATCATTCACATGGGAGCATAATAAACATCACCGGAAGAGTTCGGGTGAGTATTCAATCAAAGAGTTGGAACGCTAGTGATCAGAAATTATTCATTACCGAAGGAAGGTGCAGAAAAAAATCTCCTCGGAAACGACATATTACCAAATCTGGGATTAGTAGTACTCCAAAAACAACCTCCACCCTACGGGCCAGAACTACGGAGAACTCAGAAAGGATCACCCAACGTAATAGACGTTAACCAAATAAGATTTGCATCGGACAAGAAACGTGAGCAAAACCAAGACACACCATCACAAAATGAGTTTAAAGAATACATACCAAGACAATTTTCAGTCCTCATTAAAAGATCCGGTAGATCTAAGAATTTTATAGTCAACACTTATTTTAACGAACCAATAAAGCCGATACAGGTAAAGGGGAAACGCATTCCAATTCATCTTCTCCCTAAAGTTAAACTATGTATTGACCAACTACTAAGATATGGCCACGTCGAAAAACTGTCTAGCTGCTCTGAAGATTGTTTCATCTCCCCTATCGTAATAACTGCCAAAAGAAACTTGAAATTACTGAACAAACAGATATTTCGCAAGAGATAGCAAATGCCGAATCTATTGGAACTAATTGATAACGTAGCTGTTACGATTAGCGGCCACGACGAAAAAAAAACATTTGGTTCTCATCGATCGATCTAAAGTACGCATATAGTCAAATACCACTTTCAAAAAAGGCAAGTAACCAATGTAATTTCAACATCGTGGGGGGAGAAGTAACAGGCTCTTACCTCTTTGAAACCGGATTCTATGGACTAGGCGGTATGCCTAATGAATTTTAACGCATAATGGACCGTCTGACGGAAAAACTAGCAAACACTCATAGTTACCTTGACGACATCTTAATGGCTACCGTGGGTAGCGAGGATGAACACAAAAAACTAGTTATCAACGTTTTAAAAACGCTAGACGACGAGGAATTAGCCGTAAAATGGGAAAAATGCACATTTTTGACTCACAACAAAGAATGGCTGGGATATAAAATCGATGCAAAAGGGACGACACCTCTAATACATAAATCTGACGCTATAAGAAACCTGAAAGAACCAAGCTGTATCAAAGATATAAGATCATTAATGGGATCTATTAACCAATTCAACAAGTGTTTACCAAATTTGGCGTCTTTATCAGCAACGTTTAGAGAACTAATGCAGAAAAACAAACCATTCAAGTGGTCCACAGTGCACGTCGAGGCGTTTGAAAAGATTAAGAATGAAATGTGTAACACGGTAACGAATCGTCACTTCGATGTAAAACTGAATACCTGAGTGAAATGCGACGCATCTCATTTGGGATTGGGCGCGTCCATCGAACAAGACCATTAGGGGAATTGGAAAACCGTAGCGTTTGCTAGCAGATATTTAAATGTTGCTGAATTAAAATACAGCACCAATGAACTTGAATTGCTGGGCCTAGCGTGGGCATTGGATCATTTTAAAAACTATTTACTGGGCAAACAATTCTCAATTCTAACAGACCATAAAGCCTTAATAGGAGCACTGAGAGACGACAAATACATTAAAACGGCACAATCACGTCTCACCCGTTGGGCAGACAAGTTACTACCGTTCGACTTTACCGTCGAACATTTACCGGGGAAAGACATGGGATTTGTTGATTACCTATCCCGACACCCATCGGGCAAACCCGTACCGGTCTCGCTCGACGATGAAAAGTTTGTTATCGCCTCGGTAAATCAAATTAGTACACTCCTATGTTTTGACCATTTGATGCCGAGAAATTCGTGGTTGCAAATGAGAATTAAATTCTCTCAACATTTCTTAGCACATGACGTCACACACTGCAATACGATTGGCCAGTCGACAGATCATATGACCTGATAAGAAAAAGAACGTGAGAAACTAATTGCTAACGCCGCTGAAACTTTCCAAGCTATAGTTAACTATTCTAACATTTCAGTGTGCCAAAAATCTCACTCGCGAACGGAAGATTGTGACTCATCCCGCAAAATCAACGATTTTTTTACAAACTTCAAAATACTGAAAGATATGGCTGAACACCTAGGACTTACTGAACAGACAGAACACTCTATAACTGAAAATATGGATACTTTAACACCAAGTTCTAGCAACCCGTCGGATAATCCCTTAGAAAGATCACCTAGTAAGAAGAAAACAGTCAATATTAACATACTACCATTCTCTTGGCCAGAAATATTCGATTCAAAATTTATGTATCTATTATCAAAACAAGATCTAGTAGTGAGAAAAATAATTAAAACAATTGAGGAAGACTGCAAACAAGATATTCTACAATTGGGAAATTAGTATAAATCGTACTTGAATAACTTACACGTCAGCGGAGGATGTCTTTATCTGGACAATCGACTAGTTATCCCGGCATGCTTAAGATCGACAATGCTCCACCGGTTACACGAGGCCCACCAAGGCAGTTTGCAATGAAAAGTCTGGCAACCCAATACATCTGGTGGCCAAAAATTTATCGTGAAATCCATGTCCACGGCGAAAACTGTATTGAGTGCGTTAAAGCAGGCAAAAAACTTGAAACCTCTTTCAAACCATAATACCCTAGGGAAACTCCCAACGGTCGAAGAACCAAACCAAGAAATGGAATTAGATTTCGCCGGTCCGTTACCACTAGTATGGGGAACAAAAAATACATATTACTATGCGTGGATATATTTTCAAAAATCCCTTCTGCTCAAATAACATCCAGCACATCGGCTAGCATACATGGGATACCTAGAACTATCAGAACAGATCAGGGATCTGGTTTTATCTCCAAGAAAGTTGGAAAATTTTGCCATGAACATAACATTTAGGTTATATTTAGCCCAGTGGGTGACCATAGAGCCACTGGATTAGTTGAACGCTTAATTAGAACCATTAAGGAAAGGCTCTTGGTTATGGCACAAGAACGCCCAAAACCATCACTAGAATCTGCATTACTGAAGATAATAAAATGTCTAAGAACGGTAACACAACAGTCGCTTAACTGCTCTCCCTTCGAAGCACACTTTGGTAGATCCCCAAATACTATCTGGCATAATTTAGTCAAGTCACCATCCTAAGATAACCTTGATTGGAACAAAACCTTGTTATGCATAGATAAGGGCCGAAAACTCATGAGTCGAGAAAGAAGACACGACTGGGACGCCCCAATGGCATCTCTTTTCATTGTGCGGGAGAGCACTTTCACTGGAGACCCAGCACTGGTTGGGACATATCTCACAGCATTAGCAATATCATCCGAGGATGATGAGTTCTCGTCCATATCTCCGGGACGAGAATTCATCATCCTCGGATGATATTGCTAATGCTGTGAGATATGTCCCAACCAGTGCTGGGTCTCCAGTGAAAGTGCTCTCCCGCGCAATGAAAAGAGATGCCTTGGGCATAAAAAACTCAGTGTTGAACAACCAGTCGGGTAAGACCACTATTTATAGAAAAGTTCAAGATAGATTGAAGAGTGATCCAATCCATTCTATAAAGAACTCAAGGAGGAAATAGTAAGAGAGGCAGACCACACAATTACTCTAAAAAATGGAAAAATAATACGTAAATCTGATTTAGCCATCAAAAGACAACCAGCCCTGAAGAAACCGAGCCCGAGAAAGAAAAACCAATTAGTCAAATTCTATGCAACAAAAGGCCCGAGGAAGAACACGAGACCACAAATAATGTCGGTTTCAAAAGTTCAAGAGCGACTCAAAAGAAGAGAAACCTCCAGGCTAAATTTGAAGAGCTCGATATTGCGAGGCGGAACGCGGCAATGAACACTTCTCGAGAGACACTCCTTAGAGAGGAGGAAGAGCAACGAAAAAGATTGAGATTCATGATCGGACTCGAAAGTGATCACGAGTCAAGCCCGCTGGGCAAACCCGACCATCTAAGATATTGTGAAAACGAATACCGAGCGACGAACAATTCAACAGAGATCTCATCAGAAGACAACGCTAGCGACCTAATTTCACTAAAGGAATTAAAGACAAAATTGTAACCGATCCAGAAAAGTCACCAGAGTACTCATCACCAGATCAAGCAGATCTTAAGGCCGAAATTACGGATCAGACCGATCCGAAAGTAGAAAGTACCGAATTTCAGCTGATCGATCTTGACGCCGAAGACAATAACACAACATCTCATCCAAATCCACCACCAATTTTCCTGGACAGCCACGAAGAAGCAGACAAAGGTAACAAAGAACGGCCAATTTCTTTTGAAAATTCCATTACAGAACAAACTGAAAAGATTGCCGACCCGATCACAATCGCAGAAACAGAGAAACATCAATCAGAGGTTACTTCTACCAAGACAACAGCGAAATTTTCCGGCACTGCGAAGAGAAAAGCTTCATCACCAGTGAAATCACCGCCCTCTAAAAAATTGCCCGGTATTCACGAACGACATAACTCCAGACCCATGCGAGTTAGACAGCCCCCCCCCCCCAACAATGCTGGGTCAGAGAGTGTTTACTAGTGTGGTAGACATATCGGATGAGAATTTAGACGTCCCAACACTTCATCATTTTCACACCCCACCATAGTACCCGACGGTTGAGGCAAACTCTATCGAAATGGAGAGTCATTGAATTGACGTGGTGGACTTAACAACCCCGACGTCACCGTCGACACCGGATCCGACGTCAGTGGATTTGCTAGAAAAAAGCTTTGAAAATTCGAGCGGTATATCCAACTCACTTGCTAGCCCACGCAAGAAGGTTAAATTCAGCCCCGAGGTTCACACTACTCGATTTCACCCATCGGGCCTACCCTCCGAAACAACTGAATCAGTATCTAATCAAATTGTTCTGGATCCAGACTGGCTAAACTCCCCTTCTATCATTTCGGCGATAGAACTGTTAGGACGGCCAATGACGCTTGATGAACTTCGAAGATGGACAATTAATCGAGCCGCAAACCGGGACGTAATTTAGATCTGCTGAGGCATAGCAACCTGGTCATTAAAACTCAAACCCTCAGAAAACTCTCAGTCAATAACTCTTTAAACTTAATATTTTTTTCTTCTTGTTTCTAATCTAAGTTGTTTAACATTATGACGCAGTTATAGTTATACCCTACTATCGGGCTAATAGGCCACAATCGGATTATCTCGCGATACCTTAATTTGTAACATGAGTCATAAAACAGTACATTTATTCAATTATCAACCTTATCTCACCCATCGGATGCTACCGTGGTATATTCTTACGTTCATTTGGGTGTTATCATCTCGCCTAGAGAGTCCTATTGCGGGGCTTCTTTCCCGACCAGCGTACCCACTTATCCGTTCTCGAGTCCGAACAATTTCGTGTGAAACGAAAAGCATATATTTTAGTTAGTCTATCATAACCATCAGGTGCTAACGTGGAATGATCTCATGATTGAACTACTTTAGTATCATGCTATTATCATGCTTTTATCTCGCCCTTCGGGCTTTCGTGCGGCGTTTTCCCGACCAGCGTACCCATCCATTAATCCCGTGTACGAACATTCCTTTTGTGTGGTGAAAGTATAGTATAACCAATTTTTCGCGGGGAATGTCAAAGGTGATACTTTACGCTAACATTATAACCAGGGAGCACGATACTACATCGATAGTATCGTTCGATACATCGATATATCGATACTCGATACCGATATTTTTTTTGTCTCCGATACTTCGATACCGATACCGATACTCGATCTGGATTTATCGCAATTTTTGATAGAAACGATACTTGAAATTTTAAATTCCGATACTTTGTCAGTTTTCGCTCGGTCGGTCATTATAATTTTCATCTTAAATTCCTTAATTTCACCTTTTCAGTTTTCACCTTAATTTCGGTCACCTTAAAGTTTTTTATTTCTGAGTCTATTTTAAGATACAATACAAAACGATACTTTTCCCGATACTCAAAAGCTATTTTCAGAAAAAACGATACCGATACCGATACCACTTAAGCAGCAAAAACGATACCGATACCGATACTTCAAATTAGATCCCCGATACCGATACCGGAAGTTTGTCAACTGATATGATTGATATGCTGTTGATATGAGCTTAACTGTTGTGATAAACTTATTAAATAGATTTGTTATGTTTGATGTTTGTGCCTGTATGTGGAGCGCCCTCTGAGGGATTTTAGAGACAGATCTGTCAAGTGGCTTTCTGTGGGGAGGTGGGAAACTGGAACTGGCTTGAGGAGTCTGGTGGTGCGCCGCTGGACCTACTGAGCTCGGGTGAGATTGTTCCTTGTTTTTGATTTTTATAATTCGATTTTAAAATTTAAATTAATTTAGTTGTGTTTTTTTTATTGGCTGATTTGTAAAATTCCCACTAACCGCTTATCATGGGTTAGTTCAGTCCCCTAAAGTCCAGTCAAAATCGTTTTTTTTTACCTTTATGCTGCGTCAAGATGAGGAAAAACAACAAAGAGTGTACAAGCAAAGATTGCTTAAAACCTTCAGGACTGATAAATTGGATTAGATGTGATTGTTGTTCTAGTTGGTATCATATCAGTTGTGTAAATATTTCTCTTAGCGACTCTAAGAAAACCCAATGGTTTCAGTGTCCTTTATGCGTTGATGTAAAATCTGTTTATAAAGCAACAATGGGTAATGATTTAGTGCTAGACAATTATGTTAATACAGCCATCTCAAATGTCCGAGTACTCAAGCAAGTACCAAAAAACTCGCGTGTTCCCTTGGCGGAAAGTCTGTCGGACAAAATAAATGACATCGTCTACAATGTAGAAGATGTTACAAAATGGCTAATTTTTTTAACGTCGTTCTTGTTTTTTTTTGGAGCAACCGAAAAGAAGTGGACGCAAACAGACCGCAAGCATGAGTTCTTTGATAAATAAAAAAATTCGAGCAAATGACGTGTCACTTCCAAAACCCCATCCCCAAGTTTCAAGCCCGCCTCTGAATGACCTCGAGTAGAGAATAAAGTTAATAAGTAGTAAGCTTGATGAAGGAAATGTAAAGGGAGGAATAAGGCTTGCTGCTTCAGATGACAAAATAGCTCCTTTTTCAACTGATAACTATCAAAAACTGTTGTCTAAGCACCCGCGGCGAGCCAAATTTGCAGCTCCAAATCCAGAAAAGCTGGATACTTTTTTCGTGACCGATTTCGACCCATACAAAGCGATAGTGTCCCTTCCAAACGGATCAGCAGCAGGTCCTGATAAAATATCAAAAGATATTGTTAGTAAGTCGAATGGCAGTGCAGGACTTAATTTTCTGAAATCGCTTACTAAGCTGATAAACCTCATTGGAGATGGCAAAATACCCGAACCATTAAGACCTTTCTTTTTTGGCGCAAAGCTTATCGCCCTCATAAAGATAGACGGAGGGTTGAGACCGATTGCCATAGGCAACACGCTGAGACGTATCGCGTCTAAATGCGCTGGAAGCAAGGCCCTCTCCGAGCGCCAAAATTTTTTCAGAAACGTACTGGTAGGATGCGGTAACAAACGAGGAGCAGAAATAGCTGCGCACTCGTTTCGAAACCTAATTGAACGCGACGACAATCCAAAATGCACTGTTCTTTCAAAACTAGATTTTAAGAATGCCTTTAACTCTTTAAACAGAGAAAAAATGCTGAATCATCTTTATTCAAATCGCCCCGAATTGTATAGTTACACCCATTGCGCGTATGTTAAACCTAGTTACCTTTTTACGGAAGCTCTGTCATAATGTCAGAAGACGGAACTCAGCAAGGTGATCCTGAAGCCCCACCCCTTTTTGCGGAAACAATTTATACACTGGACAAACAATTGGAGTCGAAAATTAACATCTGGTATTTATATGATGGGAATTTATACGACGACTATAAGGTAGTACTCCGGGACCTTAAAAACACTCTGAAATTGGAACAAATTTACGGCCTGAGCTTAAACACTGAGAAGTGTGAACTTTGTTTTTTGGGACCGACTACTAGTACACAGTATAATTCTATTTTAACACAATTTCGAAAAATATGCCCCAAAATAAAAATGAAAACCAAAAGAAGAACTCTTCATTTTAGGATCTCCAATCGGCGAACTTTGCCGAAAAAAATTGCTCGACGAAAAAATTAAGGAGCTTGAAAAAAATCTCGGAGGTCATTGACAAACTAGACGCCCATTATGGTTTTTACCTCCTGAAAAATTGCTTTAGCATGCCAAAACTCCTATATTTTTTGCGTACGAGCCCTTGTTTTTTGCAAAATGATTTTTTGGAACGCTACGACAAATTACTAAAACATTTACGTGAAAATGGATGATAACCAGTTTTTACAAGCAGTTCTCCCGGCAGCCAAAGGTGGTTTGGGCGTTTGTTCCGCTTGTCTACTCGCTTTACCCGCTTTCTTAGCCTAAGCAGTAGGAGCAAAAGATGCCTTGAGCGAAATCTTTGGTTTGGAGCATGTGGATGGAACCTATGATGATGCGCTTAAACGGTGGTTTGACCTTGGAAAAATTGAAATGGCTCCGGAAAACGAAATTGAAAAAAAATGGACGGAGCCAATTTTTGACAGCGAAATTGCAGACTTGATTTTACGACTCGATCCAACGGACGTAAAAAGGTTCAACGCGTTCCAAGATAGATTTGGCTCCCAATGGTTGAACGTCATCCCGTGCAAAAATTTAAGGTTAAAACTGTCGAACCAACAACTCAGAATTGCGATAGGACTTCGATTAGGATCAAAAATATGCGAACGGCATAAATGCGTGTGCGGAAAAAACGTTACCGAGGATGGTTGGCATGGTCTCTCTTGCCTCAAAAGTGCAGGGAGGTTCTCTAGGCATTCAAACCCTTATAAAGCAGAGTCTATCATCTACTCACATTCCGTCTGTTTTAGAACCACGACACCTCTACAGGAGCGACCAGACGGTTTGACGCTCGTTCCATGGGCTGATGGTAAGCAGCTCTTGTGGGATGTAACGGTAGCAGACTCCTTAGCTCCTTGTAGGATTAATGCCGGGTCTGTTTGTAACCCTGGTACGGCTGCCGCTGAAGCGGATGAGCGAAAAATTGACAAGTATAAAGATCTTGTAAATGATGGATATCTTTTTCAACCGCTAGCTTTTCAGGGCGCGGCCGACCCCAGCACAGAAGTTTTTTTGAGCAAGCTTTGTAAGAACCTAAGCATATGCACTGAGGAACCCAGAGCAGGCAGGCAGCTTTTTAAAACAGAGAATCTCCCTGGCAATACAGATTGCGAACGCCGCTTGCGTACTCCGCTTGCGTACATTAAATGACAAAATAACTTTCGACGAAATTTTTTACTTGTAACACTTGTATATTATATTGAAGAAACGTAACCCGTATCGATTTTAATTGAAAAGGACTTAAACACTTGTCATCTTCTTTTATCATTATCACTTCCATATCTAAAAAAATTCCAAGGTTTTTGACTTGTTAAGAAAGCCTTTTACATGTGCAAACTTAACTACCAGTCTGCAAAGCAATGCAATGGCTGGTTTAATCGGAGAGGCTGCAGTTTTCAGCAATTTGGCCCCTAGCAAACTTCTTTGACTTGTTAAAGCTCTTGGTGACAATCAAAAAAATTTTGGTCAAACGAGTACGGGTTAAGAAAGTATTCTGTTACTCATTTGAGCTTCTAGACATATATTTTTTAGTGTTTTAAAACGTCTAGTAAAAGAAAAGTTAGTTAGGGTGCTTTAGCACCTTTGCTGAAAAGCTTTATCTGCACAGCAGGTAAGTTTCATAAACAGAGGATCTCCCTCACAATACAGGTTGCGATTTTTGTCTGTGACGTTGGCAAAATTAAAGCCAAAAATACTTGCTAAGAAACTTTTTATTATTAGAACTAAGGGAACGTAACATCTGCCTAATTGTTTAAAAATTTGATGAAACCATGGCCTCATCAGATCAGACTTTTTTAATTCCAGATTATTCATTACAGGTGTTATTTTTCTCAATCTGGTCATCTTGATTATCGAATATCTCGGCTTTAATTACAAATGCTTTCAAATGCAAATTCACTTAAATTATTTTTATGAAAAAACAACTAGTAAAAACAGAAGATTCAGAGGTCGGAAAATGTATCATACAAATCATTTACTTATTTTTGAAAAAAAACCTAGCTAATCAAAGCAATTAACATTAGGTAACCGTTTTTTCATTCAGCCACAACATTTTCAGAGATGCGTATTTTTTGTTTTTAAAAATTTTAATTTGTCGCTTAATGCATGCTAAAATTATAATCATTTCAACTATTCTAATTTACGACAAAATTCTTGATTCCTGAAATAAAACTAAACGGTCAGCTCCCTTCTTTAAGAATAATCGGTCGGGATGTTAATTGCTGCTCTGTAATTTTTATTGTACAACGCCTCTAATATAAGCACTTCAAGGTTGCTAGCGGTCAATTATCATCCAACTACAGTCCAACTTTTCTGTCGGTTGCGATTATCCTTTTTTTTCGTTTGCGAGGGTTGTGAATCCGCAATCAACTAACTTTTGTTGGGGCTATCCTTGAATATATGAAATCTCATTAATAGATTAGGGACCACCACGGGAAAAACAGTGACATAATAATAACAAGACTGCTCGTATCAGGGCGAAGCCCTGAATGTTCCGACTGCCTTTTAAGGTTTATGGAGCCGCAGTAATAACATAAAAAATTAAAAGAAATAAAATGAAATGAATTTTTTTTTTCTAAAATTCGAAATTTGTTATGAAAATCATCCCCCACACGCCATATAAAGTACAAAAAGATAGATTTCATTCCTTGTTACAAATCAATGATAGCACTTAAGCTTCGTTCAACCAATTTGGAACAATTTATAAGACGGATTAAATCTCCGCTTACGTGTTAATAGCGCGAATTATATCGCGCGTTAATTGTCCCAAAATGGCCAAAATGGCAATCTTTAAACCCTCACAACTTTACGAAAAATGATCACAGGTGAAATATCTTTTCAATTTTAAGCTCAGGATAACAATACCTTTTGATACGAAAGTAACGGAATATTTGTGCTCGGGGTGGGGTTTTTTTTTCTTCAGACAAATTTCGACTTCTTAACTAGCCATTTTTGACGGAATTTTTTTATATCATTCAAAAAGTATTGTTGTCCTGAGCTTAAATTTGAGAAGATATTTCACCTGTGATCAATTTTCGTAAAGTTATGGGTGTTTAAAGATTGGCATTTTGGCCAATTTGGGACAATTAACGCGCGATATATTTCGCGCTATTAACGCGTAAGCGTAGTTTTAATCCGTCTTAGAAATCGTTCCAAATTGTTTGAAAGATGCCTATTTGCCATAATTGATTTGTTACTAGAAGCTACATTTATCATTTTGTATTTTATATGGCGTGTGGGGTGATGATTTTCACAAAAAATCTCAAATTTTTTTAATTTTTTTTTTTTCATTTTTTTTACATTTAATTTTTTCATCATAATTCTGCTTCATAGACCTTAAAAGGCAGTCGAAACATTCAGGGTTTCGCCCTGATACGAGCAGTCTTGTTAATTTTGTCCCCGGCTGGATATATCGGTCCTAATGACCCATATATTTATCTAATGAATCTGGAGACTTAAATAATAATAATAATAATAAAAATAATAATAAAACAGAATTTAGGGTAGCACCCAGGGGCGATATTCCCGAGTTCCAGTTTTCCAAAGTTCATTTGAGTTTGTGTTGATTTCTGCAGTTCTGACAATTACATGTCAGTCTCAAGGAGCATATATCTTCGAGATTATATTTATTGACAAAATAGTTTTTGTAAACTTCCGCGATTTTATTTTTTGGATTTTCCAATTCGTCAAGATTAATCCCTATCTTTTGTGCAACTGTGTTTGCTAAGAATGTACCTCTTGTCCAAAAGTCACTTTCTTGTTTCTTCTTCAACAGAATTCGTGTTTTATAGAACTTCAATTCCTGTGCTCTCGTGTTTTGTTCTGATTTGTATTGTACTTGAACAAAAGATTCCCACTCAATATTATACCTGCCTTTCACTATGTCGACAAATGTCAAAAGAACGTGCATTTCGTGATACAAGGATAGTGGTAGAATCGAAATTCGTTTTAATCTATCTTTATAGTCTAATCTATTGGTACCAAGGATCCACTTCGAAGCTTTTTCCTGATGGTTTTCTATCATTCTCAATTCTGATTTATTTGGTTTCCAAAGAATTGCACCGTATGAAATGATTGGGACAATGTAGCTCCGGTAAAGATTCTTTTTCCAATCCAACTTGTACCATTAGCGATGTTTCGTTTTATAGGTAAAAATACTTTGATTGCTTTCTCACATCTTCTTTCGGTGTTTGCAGTCCATGTCAAGTCGTTCGATACATTTATTCCAAGATCTTTTTCCTTCTGTGTTTGTTCAAGTGTCTTTCCATTCATTGAAATTCTTCCGTTTCCTTTAAAGTTTAGCGTTTTACATTTGCTGATGTTTAATGTCATCAAATTCTGGTTACACCATTTCCATATTCTGGTCGCGTCAATTTGTAGAGTGACCGTGTTGGTAGCAATAACTTTAAAATGACATGATACACTCTGGGAGATCATTTATAAAGATTATGAAGAACAGAGGACCCAGTACTGAGCCTTGTGGAACTCCACTTTTGACTTCGAGTTCTGAAGAGATCGAGTTTCCAACGTTTGCTCGGTGTTTTCGACCCTTCAGGTAGCTTTCAAGCAGCTCCAAAGCTCCTCCAGTGATGCCATTGTTTTGCAATCTTTCTATTAATTTTTCATGACTGACCTTGTCGAACGCCTTTTCGAAGTCGAGGTATAGAGCAGTCAGTGTTGGCGATTCGAAGTGGTCAAATACTTCAAATAGATTCGAAGGGGAAAAAAACTACTTCAACTATTGATCCAGTCATCCAAATTGGGTAAGTTTTAATAATAAAAATTGTCAATACTTCACTGAGATATAAGATCATTTGAGTCGTTGTGGATTTACATTTGGTGAATCCATGTTGTTCTTTGCAGATATTAAGTCCAATGGCTACGTATAGTTTTTCGAAAATTTATGTTTCAAGAACTTTTGAGAGGCACGCCAAGAGCGCAATGAGACGATAATTTGAAATGTCTTGTTTGTCTCCGTCTTTAAATATTGGTATAAGGATACTCAATTTCCATAAGGAAGGGTAGACATGTTTATTAACAATTATGTTGAAGACGAGTGTCAGTGAAGGAGCCAAGTATTTAGCTAAACTTTTAAGAGGTAGATTTCCTAAACCGTCAGGACCTTTTGCTTTCCCAATACACAAGTTCTCAAGTGTAGTTTGCACTTCCTCTCTTGTAAAGTGGAGTTTATCTACTTTTGAAGGTTTGGAGTTATCGGAGGTTCTTTGATAATCCGAGATAGTAAAGACTGATTGAAAGAACTCATTAAAGAGTTGGGCTTTTTCTTTGTCGGTGACAGCGATCTGATCATTTAAGTACATTTCTGAGGGAAGTTGAGATGATTTTTGAATGCTCTTAAAATACTTTTGTATTTGTGAAAAAGTTCCATTTTCGAAAACTAAGTGTTCAATTTTTTTTTGATCTTCGTTTAAAAATTCACTTTCTCTTGATTCAAGTGTTGCCAGCTTTAGGTAGTTATTCGGTGACGGTTTTTTATTCATCCATTTTCTCATTGTATTCCGCCTTTTTATTGCATTTGATGTTTCATTGCTGACCCAAGGAGGTAAACTCATTCGGTGTTTTGTCTTTTTGGGTATATATTTTTCCAATATATTATGTAGCCAATCATACCATAAATCAACTAAAACGTCGACATTGCTGAAGCAGTAAGGCAAGAAAGGATTTTGCACAATGTATAATCCGATTTCATTCCTTCACATTTTATTTTCCTTCTAATTCCCAAATTTAAGAAATTCCAAGGGATTTTAGACTGGGTGAAATGATGAAGGGCAAGTAGGGCTGATTCGAAGATCTTTTTCCACTAGGCGTAATGATGCAGGGCTGATTCGTACTCTTTTAGCCAAAGTTACGGCAAAAGATGTTAATAATAATAATAATAATAACACATTTTTTGTTTTGCTAGTCATTTTTCGTAGACAAAACCAAATTGCATACAATTGGGTTTTCTCAGTTAGGTAAAACTATTTTTAGAGTGATCATGCGAGTGGAAGGAGGATCTGTTGCAATTGTTACTTGAGTTAGCTTAAACTAATCTAAAATGGATCATGCACATCCAAAAGAAACCTCTGTAAGTTTTCTTCATGAAAACAGATAATCAGAAGTGACTGAAGTCAGAAGTCAGTATGAAAAAATATGGCGATGCCCCAGCCATAAAGGCCAGAAAATGGCAATTCTGACAAAGTTTGCTATCCTTTTGCAAGATTTCATTCTGCTGGCGTATTTTTGGTCTCAAGAAATACCCGTGACTTCAATGGAAGAGCTAGTCCACATAACGAGCAAACTTCGATGCAATGGTACAGTTATTTTCGAAATTGCTTGTGAAAATAAACGAAAACCCGCCAAAAGTTGGCGTTGAGGGGACGAGAGTCCGTATTGATGAAACTCTAATGGTGAAACGAAAAAGTAACGAATAGTTCCAGAAAGAAGTGTTTGGAGATATAGATACATCGACTGACAAGTGTTTTCTAGTTTTTATTGAAGATAGAACCCAGGAAACAATTAGTTCAATAATAGAACAGTTAATTTTACGAGGATCAATTATGCATTCCAGTGCTGGCGAAAATATAGCGGAATCGATGCTATAGCAGTTATTCCAAGCTACCACCATAAAGCTGTGAATCAGTCTACCTATTTCGTAGATTGCTCAACTGGTGCCCATAGAAATTCCCTTGAATCTATTTGGAAACAAGCCAAAAGAAATTTTAAAACTTGATTGAATGTCGGTGTTCATAATTCGGTGTTAAATAGTTATTTAGAGGAATTGCTTTGGAGACAGAAGCATGGAAGAACTCAAACTTAAGCTTGTGAAAATTAATTGAAACTAATTGCTCAATAATACCCAACTCCTTAATTAAAAAATTTTAGATGTCAAATTTTTTTCTCAGGATAAATTAAATCCGCAAAGTTAAGGAGAAATACATGGGCCAAAAAGTTTTGTTGCCATACCAGCACTAGAGTATCTAGAATTATCGCGTTGGGGATGGTAGTTTTAAGGCAAACAAAGTTAATTTGCGAGCTCTTTACAGCATAAAGTATTTTTGACGCAAATTTCTGTACCGGAGGCAAATTTTTGAGAAAATAGGTTGAAATGCCTCTTTTCAAAAAGTTTTGATCGGAATTTTATTATGGCCCTTAGAGAGAAATTGCAGGTTGATCTCATAATAGTTTCAAAATGCGGTTTTTCAACATTCAGGGCGTTGCATTTATGAGAAGGGACTACACCCCTCCTTTAATCCGTTTCTACCTACCAGTTGAAATCAGTAAATGTTGCTTCAAGTGTCTTCTATGCTTTAGATCGGAAAGCATGCCTTAGGCTTCATAATTTTAATCATAATGTCTGACCTGTATTTGATCATTTGAGAACGTAGAAGGTAATGTGAATTCTTTGTTTTCCATTTTATGCTCCAACTCGGCGATTTGCATTTTGAGCTCCAACTTCTCGTTTGTTGCTGTCTCAACATCCTGAAAGTGAAAAAGATTTTCAACTTCACGCTTGAGAGAACACTCGATAGCAAGTGCAATTGAGTCGGAACATATGCCATTTTTCAGTAAACAACCTGTCTATCACCTAATTTGTAATTATTCACGTCTTGGTTAAGCTTAGACAAAATTTTCTGCTTATTTAATTTTTTCGTCTCATTTGCGATAGGCTATCTTATGATGCTATGTTTGTGTTATGATAATAACAATAATAATAAATTGTTTCCAAACGATATCTAGTTACAAAGTTATTTATAAAAATTTATAAATACAAATTAGAATCGTTTGGGAGAACACCATTAAGCTAACAAGGCCCGTTTTCAGGTGTCTCATGATGCAAGTGTTGAAAAAATTGTGTATATAAGATCGAAGTAACAAATATAGCCAACGAGAGCCTGAAATACTATCGAAAATACGGTCTTGTTTCTAAAATTTAATTTGGACACTTTGCGACTGGGAAAAATTTTGTGCGAGAATTTTCCTCTCAATAACCCATGCAGCCGTTTAAAAATGTTCCTCGAATAACTGAACATAAAAACTTGATGGTTCACTCATTTAGCTCCCGTTTTTTTAAAGAGAACTTTGAATTTTTTTGAAGCTCAAATTTTGAATTTAGTGGGTTGACTTTCGAGTTCTTTTCAAAATTGCAGTCTATTTCTATAAGCAAAGTGGGGCCAATACAGGATCTCCAAAAACACCTTTACAAGTATCGCGGAAATTGGAGTCAAGTTATTATTTTAAACATAATAATTTTCAATTATAAATGATAGTAGAAATTGAGAGAGCTTTAAGGCCATCTTTTCTTCAAATTCGTATTCAAGGGAGTATATTTTTGTTTGCTTGCGTTCATTGACTCTTTTCCAACTGTCAGTTGGCTATGTTTCAAAATATTCGGATCTGTAACTGCTCAACAAAAGCGCATCCAATGTTGCTTACATTTTATATTCTGCCAGGTTTCTTATCTAAAACGTAAAGTTATGTTTAGACTCGTGATCCGCATCTTGTAGTAACCGCATGAGCATGATGTTTGATTGTTTTTTGCAGACTTAATTCTTTCAAGGCATTTTTTGCAGTCTCATTGAATTTTTTGAACTTTTTGCTGCTGTAGTTGCTTGTGTTAGTTAAGTGCAGCTTTGCGTCTATGTTTTAATTTGAAAATATCACTTTGCAGCTTCACTTGTGTTGTAATTCAAAAGTTAATATTTCGACTGCTCAAATGGGTCTATAGATGCAACTCCCAGCATAAAATTTCCCTGCATAAAGTCGGAATATCCTGCTCCGGTCGAGTTTAGATTGATTCTATGCCAGCGCTGCTGACACGTAGGCTTATAGAAAATGGAAATAAAGTGCTGAGAAATAAGTTTAGCAGCAATTTTTAGCAGGAGACAGTTGTAACACGGCAATTTTTAGCAAGAGTTAATTCGTAACACGCGGCAATTTTTAGTAAGTGACAATTTTTAACTCGCGACCATACGTAACAAGACATTGGAAAGTAACTAATGCTTGCTCCGCTGCTAGTACATTCGGAATGAGAATTATAGTACTCGTGAATCAAATGATTCCCTAGACACTGGTTTTTCCGCAGTCAAAGTTCGTCTGCAGAAGATTTGAGTTGATAGTTGGAATAACTCATTTCTTCGTTTTCTACTGTGTTGGAATAAAAACGTTATTTTTTGCTGTTTCTTGGGATCGCATTGAATATAATTACGTTTGCGATTAGCAAGTATTATCAAATCGGAATCTGACTTTTTTCTGGTCAACAACTAGTTTAACAAAATCAGTCTATTGACTTATGATGCTGTTATGCAGCTGATATGCTCAATTTAATTAAAATTCAATTTTAAGTACCGGGTGGGCACTAGTTACTACAGGGTAGTTTCAGGGAGGACTTGAAACTTTTATAAAACCAATTTTTTAAGCCTCAAATGGTGTCTGCTCAACGATTGTCGGCTAAGGTGCCACATCACGGGTTTTTTGCTTGCTTTTAGCAACTTTTATTGATGTTGAAAGTGCAAATGTTGTTCATTGTATTCTCAGGTGTGGAATTGAAAGATTTCTTTTTACGCAAATTGTATCTGCTCAAAGATTGTCGGCTTTGTTTCCTCTTCATAAATTTCGTTCGAAAAAGTTTGAGATGCTAATAGTAGATTCACATGCCTTCATGTTGTTGAAACACGTAACTTTCTTTCGATAATTACACTTGCGAAGGAAAGTGTGTTAGTACGAATTTTCTTTTTTTTCCAACCTAAGTCGCAAATATAAGTGCTACTTTTGGTGGCACTTTTGAATTTGTAGGCTGCGGTATAATTAAAAAAATAACACAGCTGATGCATTTTTATTTCATCAATTAAACCGAATAAGTTATTTGTTTCAAATAGCAGTACAATGATAAAAAGCTCGATTTCAGAAATTTTTCATGCATCTCGTAATTTTTTCGAAATGCATAGTTCATACATAATTTGGCTTAATGCTCTCCAATTTATTACATGCAATTGTGTCTTTTTGTATTTGGAGATAATTTTGCTGCAACGAATATCAATTTATTAGCATATGTAGCTGCGTCATTGTTGGCTAGTTTTTGAGGATTTTAAGATTAGTGCGTGAGACTCAAACTTGCTAGGTCGCCACTGTTTAGAATAGGGAATTCATGCAGTAACAATGAAACCTTAATTTGCGAAATTTCTAATTTTTGTTTGCTATATGCGCACAAAGATTCGCACCAGTGGTTGATCGAAAACTTTTTTCTTACACCTAAAAAATCATTAATTTGTTTTTGAACAGAAATTCCGTTCAGCGAAAAACGTTCATTGATTTTGAACCCATATGTTTTGTTGCCTCCTGTTTGAACTGATTTTCTGAATATGCTGATACTATAAAGATGGTCGGAACAGTCTGTTCTTTTTGCACATCAACTGGCTATTCTGTTTTCGTTTTTTTTGCAAGTGTAGTGTATTAGTACGCAACTTCTTTTTTTTCCAACCTGAATCGCAATTAAAAATTCGATAAAAGTGTTCACTTATTTGGTGGCACTTTCACCATTATCACGATCTGTAGCATTGGAAATTTCATTGCATCTGTTCTCTGCTTTATTTGTGGCTAGAATTTGTGATTTGTTTAGCGTTCATAGCTAAATGGTCAGCGAGTGAGACTCATAATCTCAAGGTCGCAGATCGAATCCGAAACGTAGCCGAATTTTTACTAATTCGAGACTTATGTCTAGTTTTTCTTATTGCACGTTATAGAGCTGCTTTTTGTCGTGTTCTCGCAATTGTATGCGTTGCGAAGCTTCGTTTCTTTGTGAAAATAAATTCTCATTTTTTGCATTTTTTGGAAGAAGCATCAGCTGCAGTGGGGGACCCCTAGTTAATTGAAAGTGAGTTTGATCTTAAATTGCGGCTCCATTTTTGGTGGCTAGCTCGCTGTGCTTTGTTTTTGATGTATCGTTTTCCTTCTCCTCTTTGTCAGAAATGTGAACCATACAAGATTTTTGATTCTTCGATTTACCACAGTTTTTGATTACCGTACAAGGTTCTGAGCTCGGTAATTTGCCACAGTTTAAAAAAGAAAAATTCGGAAAAAGAAAAGATCATGAAATCAAAAATATTCATAAACAAAGTTTATGAATATTTTTGGTTTCATGAATTTTTCTTTTTCCGAGAGATTTGGAAAGGGGGGCTGATTAGACAATCAATATAAATTCCCAATAAGATAACTAATAGCTTTCATAAAAACTGTTTTTTTTAGAATGACAACTTCAATCTTAGTGACTGAATTTCTCTTAACAAATATTGCGACTTCTTTTTCCTCGATACTAAGAGAATTTGTTTGAAACCTTTCGTTGCAGCTCGAATCGGGACTTGATGAAGTTGAATTTAATGTATCACACGATTCTATCTGAAGGTCGCTTATGGTACCTGATTTTGCATGAAAAAATTCCGCTCTATCTAAAGTTCTTTCTCATCGTTGGTGGTCGTAACAATAACAGTAGCCGGTTGCTCTGCATGTAGCATGGAATATTCGGACCTCAATCTTTTTTGAAAAATTACAATAATCCTCGCTGACAAGCAAAATTGAAAATCCAGACTCTTAATGAAGACTTCAAACCTGACAGCGAACTATAGGAGTGCATAAAAAAACTCGCGAAGGCAAAAGGAAAACCTTTCTTGTCTTAAATAATGTTTTTTTTTTTGTAAAATGGTAACAACTGCGAACAACTAAATATCATATACTTCTGAAAATAAATTGCTTCAAACAAAAAATTTTAAAAATTCTAAATTTGATGTACACTTCTAGTAAGTAAGCTTCTCAATCGAGTCCAAAAATGACATCCTGAAAAACATACATCACGGAAACAGATTGACAAAAAAACAAAACGTTGATTGAGCTCCAAGGAAGGTTAAATTCTCGTTGCGGTTCAACATGTACAACTGAAAACTTCTTTGAAGAACTCAATTTTTCAAGTTACAAGATTCGGGTTTTTGGCTATAACAACAACCGGACATGGACTTAGTTATCCCGAATTACTGAAAATTGATCATTAAATGCCAGTAAAAATACGAATTGCACACAGTAAATGAAATGTGCTCAAACTTTCAAACTATAATCAATTTATCATGACATGAAATAAAATAAATTTCAGAAATGCAAGCCTGGAAACAAATCAATGAGTAAGAACAGTGTCTTAGAGTGGAACAAAAAAACATAGCCAACAGACAATGGCAAATTTATTGAAAAGCTAAAAGAAACAAAAAAAAATCTTTTTTTTTCAAGTTTACTTGAAAAATGGATCTCAGCTGAATTAATGGGGCTTTGCGGGGAAATCTTTAAGCTTTGCGGGGAAATCTGACAATAAAAGTCAAAAAATAAATCTGAAAGAAACTAAATTTTTAAGCTTTGCGGGGAAATCTGAGAATAAAAGTCAAAAAATAAATCTGAAAGAAACTAATTGTCAAGCTCCAATTTCATTGCAGTTTGCATATTTAATATTTGGTTAGTCAAACTTCTTTTTCTGTTCGCACTTTACATGCAGACAAGCAAACGTTTATTAAATTTTGAGTTCATTTTTTCCAACAGAACTGGAAAAATTGGTGCTCATTTTCCGTATGTCACTTCTGCTCTAATTCTTTAGCAGCTTAATAATTTTTGTTTTATCCGCTTAATTGTTGGCTGGTGTTTGGACGCAATGTAGGTGCTATGGCGAAGTTGTCCGGATGTTAGACTTAAGCTCTGAATATGGGTTCAAATCCCGTAGGTGCATTTTTAAAGCATAAATACTTTTGCATTTTCATGCTTTTAAAAGCTCCAATTTTGTTGCGAAGCGCATATTGGTTTTGTGTCGAAAGCGTCATTTTCCATTGAGCAAACGAATTGAACTGAACTTAAAACAAACAAGACTGCTCGTATCAGGGCGAAGCCCTGAATGTTCCGACTGCCTTTTAAGGTTTATGGAGCAGCAGTAATAACATCAAAAAAATATTCCGTTACTTACGTATCGAAAGTCGGAACAATTAAATGAAATAAAATAAAATTTAATTTGAAATTTTCTATAAAAATCATCTCCCACACGCCATAAAAAGTACAAAAAGATAGATTTCGTTCCTTGTAACAAATCAATTATGACAATTAAGCTTCGTTCAACCAATTTGGAACGATTTATAAGACGGATTAAACCTCCGCTTACGCGTTAATAGCGCGAATTATATCGCGCGTTAATTGTCCCAAATTGGTCAAAATGGCCAAAATGAGAATCTTTAAACCCTCATAACTTTACGAAAAATGGTTACATGTGAAATATCTTTTCAAATTTAAGCTCAAGACAACAATACCTTTTGAATGATATAAAAAAATTCTGTCAAAAATGGCTAGTTAAAAAGTCTAAATTTGTCTGAAGAAAAAAAAACCCACCCCGAGCACAAATATTCCGTTACTTTCGTATCGAAAGTCCGAACAATTAATGGAAAACAAAACGTCAGAAAAAAAATTGAGATTGAACGAACTTAGTTTCGTTTCTGAAAAAATCAATAACGCTCGTACTGAATAAATGATAAATTACTTCGTCCATTTACTATGAAAACTGCTTTCCTAAAAGGCTTCTTTAGAATATAATTTTGATTGAAGTACTAAATAATCGATAAATATAGAGGGGCAGTACAACAGTGCCGAAGTACAACAGTGCCGAAAAGTAAAACTTAGTTCAACAGTGCCGAAAATGAAAACTTTGTTCAACAGTGCCGAAAATATGAACAAATTTCAACATATTAAGTGCGGCAAACAAAAATTAAACGGCGATCGCTTACTATCTTTAGTGGCACTTAAAGATTTTGGGAGAGAAAATTTGCAATTTAAACATTTTAGCGCCTAAATAATTATTTAATTTGCAGTTGCAGACATTTTAGCGCCAAATTTGGAGTGATTTTCTTTGATAATTAGCGTCAGTAATTTCTCGCTCTTTAGAAAATGCGTTTAAGTTATTCTGAAAATTTTCCCGCCTTTTTCGGCACTGTTGTACTTCGGCACTGTTGAACGCCTACAATATAGAATACACTTAAGAACTGCTTACAAACAAGATTGATCTGATGGCAAGTAATTCATCGCGATATTATTCCCGCCTTAAAAATGTTTATAAACTAGTCCAGCAGTACTGCCAAAATGACTATTTTCAAATGGTCACAAATGCGGACCCCCCCCCCCCCCCTCCTCAGAGATTCGACCTCTTGCCGACCCAAAGGGTCCCCTTTGTACTGATTTGAGATATCCATTTCTGGTGACGGACCCTAAATTTTTTCTAAAGGCGCAGAAATTAGACCAAAACGGTATTTTAGTGGTTTGGGAGAGCTCATAAAATCAATTTGGTCAACCTAAAAAAATATGAAATTGGGTATTTGCCCAGCAACCTGCTATTATTGTATTGATTGAAATCTAGTTTAACTTTTGTCGCATGTGCTCAATTTTTACCCTAAATTTACCAATGGAGCCAATATCTTTCGATGCAAAGCATAATACCTTCAAAAAATAAAGGATTTGTTTACATGTTCAAGTTTTTTACTTAAGCAAATGCTTGTGTTTTAATTTGAATTCATGTTTCTTCTTAGCTAAAGTGCTCGTTTGTGATCAACATTTGAGTTAAAGTATATCTGTATAGCGCTCAATGTATTCGGCGAGCGTTTTAGTAGCCTGTCTTTATCATTTTTATCGAAGTGCATTAGACGATCCAAAAATAACGGAATTTAGACAATAACTTGCGTCAAATTGCGTGAAATTTCTTTCCTGACTTAAATTAACTTTTGGCTGAGTAAATACTGGTTGTCCGTAAATTCCGTTTCTTTAAGGTCGTCCAATTTTTTGTCTAATTTCCTAGGGCCCGTTATTTACTATTACAGGACAAGTGAATTACGTAGAACAGCAAAGCAAAATAGATGAGTCCGCTCGGAAGGCATATGATTCGTAATCTGCATGTCCGTGGCTTGAATACTAGCTTACACTCGCGAATATTGTAAAAAAGAACTTACCTCCTCAAGATTCCTTTTCGACGATAAAGCCGCACTAAGCTCGCTTCTAAGAGATGAAACAGTGTGTTTCAGTTGGCTATTCCTGTTGAATAGTTTCTCTTCAGATTTTTTTGTAGACTCAGTTTCTTCTAGAACTTTGGCCAGTCGATTTTCAACCTCATTCAGTTTGTTTTCGAGGTCTAAAATATTTTTATTCAAGAAATTTTCAACAGTATGTTTAACAGAATCACTTGGTAATTAGTTTATAATGAATTTAAGTTTGTTAGCGTCTCCGGTACACTTAGTCTGGAGGTAACGAATACGTCTGGAAATTCGAATCTGACCAGGACCTATTTTTTTAACGGGAAATTTTCTATTTCTGAAGAATTTTGTCCTATTATTTGGCTTTTTTGTTTCGTCGCTTAGTTTTTGTTTCGTCGGCGTAATTGTCACATCTTTCTAATGTTATTTTTGCTGTACGTAATTTTGATTCTAATTTTGCTGTTTTTTTCGATTTTTTTTTGGACTCAGTGTTTCTCCTTTAATTTTCTGCTAGCTTGCAATCCTTTTTATGTGGTATTGCAAGTACTGCGGAGCTTTGCTTCGCTTGTGTGATGATAATCATAATAATCATATTAGTAATCATAACAAGACTGCTCGTATATTGAAAAACTATAAATTTTGTACAAAATTAGAGATCAAGTGTGAAAGTTTGAGTCGTACGAAATTAATACGACCGATTAGCTAACCTCATCTTTTTAAGAGTGATGAAGGTAGTGAGTACTCTTATATAGGTCTTGCTTTTTTTGTTTTTTTTTTCAGGTAAAAGTTCATTTGTTCATGGCCAATTTTGATTTTTCGCGGTTTGACTTTGATTTTTGTTAAGTTCAGTGCATTTTCATTGTTAAAAGGAAGGCAATTTCCACCATCGAACAGCAAAAGTGTAAAGGTCACGAAAAGCGTGATCGACTTCTAATTTCGAAAATGGAAATTAATTATCAGATTTCCCAGCGAAATAAAAGTTATACGTATTGATCCAGTTTTCTCAAATTGGGTTAATTTTAACAAAAAAGTGTCCATCATAAATTATTCTTCAAAGTCAAAGAGCTTTAAGGCCATCTGTTTTTTTCTTCGAAATTCAAAAGTTGAAGGCTCTTGAAAAAACAAGTTGGTTTTTTTTTTTCATTTTCTTTGCGTTCATTACTTTTTTCCAACTGTTAGTTGGCTATGTTTAAATTTGATCTTTTTAATTTTGATTTTAGGAAGTCGATATCTTCAATGGGGCGTAAAATCTTTTTGTCAAAAACTATAATTTCGATCGCCGAAGATTGACTGAATAAAAAAACCACCCCAAGCATAATTATTCCGTTTTCGAAAGTCGGAACAAAAATAATAATCATAATAATATTAATAATAGTAAATAATGAAATTATTTCCAAGCCAAACAAAGTAGTAATTTTTGAAATTAGAAATCATTTAAGTATAAGTTCCCACGATAGGAAATGTTAGGCCAAAACATTATCATTAGGCCAAAACATTAGCGTATTAAGATCTCTGTAACTACCCCCTTCCTTAGCCAGGAGAGAAAACATTCGTTACTAGCTGTATTATTCACATATGCTTAACCATTGATTTAGTCTTTTATAGGGTTGAAAACGTGTGTACCCAAGAGGGAAGAGTAGTTAAAGAGAGCCACCTTAAATAAGTGGTTAAATTGACATAAAATATTCTGTTGATGTCAAAGCTGACTAGATTGATTGCAAGTAATAATCCTAGATTTACGAATGTGTGGTCGCATGGTCTTACCCTGCCTAATTGCTTTCTCAGCATCGAGTTTGCGTTTCAGTTCCTCGAACGAGTCTTGGCGTCTTCTCAGTTCTTCAGATTCGCCTTGCTTGTCTTTCAAGAGTTTTTCTTCCCTGAGAATCTGTTGGCTCAGTTCTGAGATAACCTAAAGCGAGGAAAAAACTAGAACATAACCGAGATTCGGGAGGCATTTTAAGTGGTGTCAGAGAATTACTTCAGAAATACCATTATTTCGCTTCAAAATTGGCTTTTCTTCAGTTTTTGATTGAGATTTTTTGTTAGTTGCGAAAGTTACTATTTTTGTCAGAGTAAACAGGCAAATTAGTGGCCGAAACATATAATACTATTGTACTTTCCATTTTACTCAAGCAGAACACTCACTTCGTTCAATTGTTTGATTTTGTTAGATCTGTTGTCAATTTCCCCAGCTAGTGATTTTGCAGCTTCGCAGTATTCTGAAAAATCAAATATTTAAGTGAAAAATATGAAAGATAAAAGAGTAATTTGCCTGAAATCATAACTGAATCATGGTTTCTTACTTGAATATTCCGATTGAAGGGTTTTGATGCTGTGTTGCAGTGGAATCCTTTCCTTACCCAAGTCATTAATATGGGCTTCGATTTCCCGCTTAGTTGACAACTGTAACTCAGTTTGTTCGTTAATCTTTTCAAGTTCCGATTCGGCATGAGCAATATTTCTGAAACATGAGTTCCAATTAAAAGGCAAACGCTCCAATTATAAAAAGAAGAGTTTTGACAAACTTCTTATACGTCTTCAAAAATATGTTCGGCTAAAACTGTTCACTAATGTTTACAAATTGGAAGTACAGAACGTCCAGGATTTCGTTTAGTTCAGCCCTCATCTATGAGCGAGGTGAATGCACTTATTTTGGTCGCGAGTTTTTTAAAATCTTTTTCTTTGATTTGGTACAAACTTACAAGTTAACCAGTGGAGTACAATTTTACATTTGAATCCATTTTTTTTAAATTGCAGGGGGGAAAACATTGATTCAACGATAGCACTTGTCTTCTGAAATTCTCGAAACCGTATTTTTAGAGGTGAATGTTTTCGTCTCATTTTATGTCGGCTCAATGTGTAGGTGTGAACGAACTGAGGATACTTATTTGGGTTATTGTCTGGTTTTTTCTAGAAAAAATATCGCAAAAGTTTTAGATTCAGTGGCAATTTTTTTCCTGCTAAAAATTGTTTCAAATTCATTTGATATGTGGAAGCGCAATTGCGCTCTTCAACAGAAAAATTGAAATGGCACAAAAAAACTTGAATGGATTTTTGTTTCAAAAGTATATATCATTTTTGTAGGAAAATTAGAGCTTTTGCAGCGGATCAAAATTTTATCTACTGGTCCATATTTCTCAAATTGTTCGGACTGTATCAAAAAAGTGTCATACATTAAAGATTCTGGAAATTCAATTGTCTTCAAGGTGATGAAGTTCGTTCATAGACTTGAAAAGGACATTCAACAATGAGAAGGTCTCCTTGGCTTTTGATTTGGTCTCTTGCTTTAGTTGTGTCTCCTGTCTGCTAATTATGTTTGTAAGGTATTGCAAGTGGTATGAAGCTCAGCTTTGACGATCTTTTAAAATTGTTTTGGCGCGTGAATGGACAAAATCGAAAGTTGGAAGCTTGTTTAAAATTTTAAGACTGCATTTCAAAAATTGATTTCCCAAGCAGTCACATTAAAGACCCATTTTGTCATTTTTTTGCCAGTTTCGGAGGAAAAATTACGGATTGGATCGGAATACTTTTGACTGGTGGGGCCGTTTTCTTGCGGGGAGTACATTTTCTATCTTGGTCGAATACTGAAAGTAGGATCGACTTCCGAGAGTATGTCAAATGCTTAAGTTTTTTAATACTCTGTGCTTGTTGAATGTAATTACTGTTTTATGCTGTGGACAGTTGATTCCAGCTGTGAAATCTCAGACTCCAGAACTCTTTTCCTTTTATCCAACTCAGCCATAGAAAGTTTGACTCTCTCCCTCTCTGTTTCAATTTCAGTTGATTCCTTTTCGAAAGCCTGTGCGTTGTTTTTTGCTAGAGCAATTTGTTGATCTGCCCTTAGACGCTCCTTCTTGAGCCTCTCTAGCTCATTGCGCTCCTGAAATTGTAACAAATCGGTGATGATAAAAATAAGGATGAGTTATTTAAGATTATCCAAATGTGTCGCATTTTGATAAACAAAAATTCATGAATTTTTCAGTTGAAGAATTGTGTTTTTCAGTTGCTTTACACCGCAATTATGTTCAAAATCCTCGATTGAAAACGTAACAAAAATAGTCTATTGAATGTTCATTACTTCATTGAGATCAGCTTGCAACGATTGAAGTTGTTGAATTCTTTCTCCATGCTGTGTTTTGAGACCATCTAGTTGAGTTTCCTCTAACTGCATCAGCTCAACCAGGTAGTTTCGTCTGGTTATCGCTCCCTCGCTTTCATTGGCCAATTTCTACATCCAAAGAAAAACGTTTTAGTTTGTACATTCAACACTTTCAAAATGAACAGTTTATATCTTGGAAATTTATAGGAATTCTAAACTTATGAGTTTCAGCAGATTTTTTTGGTCCCAAAGCTACCAGAACTTTCAATTTAGCTCATTTAATTGAGTATGCTCCACATATCAAGTGGTTTGCTGACTGAGAATTCAAAAAAGTTGCCTTTATTTTTTCAGCCTGTTGTTCAGCTTGTGAGCACAACTTCTGGTATTTTTCATCCACACTCTTCAGAAATTGTTCACATTCTACTTTGCGTTTCTCTAAACTCTTCACATCGGATTCTAAGGTGTCACATTTTTCGGCTCGCTCTTTATTCACTGCTTCTAAACTATTTTTTGCTGATTTGAGCTCGGTTTTGACAGATTCAAGTTCCTGCGTGACCAGTTCCAAATTCTTGGCTTGCTTCAAGAAAGTAGATTTGGCAATATTGTGTTCGGATGTCAATAGATCAATCTAGAAAAAAAAACTATTGGGCGTCATAATGTTAGTTTCATAATCGGTCATCTGTGTAATTAATTAATTGAAATCTAAGTTTTCAGGTTTTTGTGGTAAAAATGATCGGAAATGCAACTGACTAACTGCAATATTTTTTTACTATTAATATTAATGATTTTTTCATAGAGTTAAGAGCGTTTATAGCATCGCTTTGTTTACCTGATCCTCTAAGTCTTGTAGTTCATTTTCTTTTCGCTCCAGCAAACCCTCGCATTCCTCTAAGCCCTCATGCAATTCTGTTTCATCAGACCTTGCTTTCTTCAACCTAGAAGCATTATTTTTACAGCGAGAGATAATGGAGAAAGAGCTTTAATTATCAGTTAATAGAAGCTCAAATAAATTGAAAACGTTTCCAGAATTAGCTGAGATATTTTAATTGAGGTGCTTTTGCGACAAAACTTTTGGTAATGCAAAGATCTTTCCCTTTTGCTTAAGTGGTTCAAAATTTGAAAAATGAGCATTTCAAAACAAAATTTTTGCCAGAAAAAGAGGGAGGTCATTGAAATAAAAGCAGCTGACGACTTCCACGCGTGGCTCATCACACGCTGAATTTGAGAGGTAATGTAGCAATAGTGATCTACTCCATTCAGATTACTAGTTTTTTCTCGATTCAGAATTGGACAGGCTTCAGAATGATTTTTTCATTGCTGTGCGAGTTCTGATGGGACATATAACCCAGTCGAAGCTCACATATTATATTGAATTTAAAATTGAATTTCATTAACTTTTCAATTAGCAAGGGTATTGCAACTGGGTTCTAGAATTTTTTCCCGTTGGAAACTTTGTTCACAGAATTCGTCAGAATTATTATCAACATATCAAGTGCCAGCTACTAATTTTACTTGTTTGGCGCAGAGGTTTTGCGCATGGTTGGAACGACAAAAGTTGTTGTTTTGATTCCAGCCTGGAGATTTTTTCTGTAACGAGGAAAAAATGTAACGTACGGACTATCGTTTTTCTGCTGTTTTTTGGTCGGCTTATTTTTCCGAAAATATAATTGGAAGTTATTTCGATTTAATTCCTGTAATTTTAGAATTTACCAGCTGGAAATTACCAATATAATTGGAAGTCATTGTCCGACTTTCGATACGGAAGTAACGGAATATTTGTGCTCGGGGTGGGTTTTTTTTTCTTCAGACAAGTTTCGACTTTTTAACTAGCCTTTTTTGACGGAATTTTTTAAGACCATTCGAAAGCTATTGTTGTCTTGAGCTTAAATTTGAAAAGATACTTCACCTGTGATCATTTTTCGTAAAGTTATAAGGGTTTAAAATTTGCCATTTTGGCCAATTTGGGACAATTAACGCGCGATATATTTCGCGCTATTAACGCGCAAGCGAGATTTAATCCGTCTTATAGATTGTTCCAAATTGGTTGAAAGAAGATTGTTTGCCATAGCTGATTTGTTAATAGGAGCAAAATCTACCACTTTGTACTTCATATGGCGTGTGGGGGATGTTTTCACAAAAAATCTCAAATTTTTTAGAAATTTTTTTTTTTATTTTTTTTTAAATTTTCCATGTTATTACTGCTCCATAGACCTTAAAAAGCAGTCGAAACATTCAGTGCTTCGCCCTAATACGAGCAGTCTTGTTTCGATTTATTCCTGCAATTTAAGATTTTACCAGCAATTTTGTACAATGTCGTTTTTGTTATGATTTTTGTTTCGCCTAGCATGATTTTGGCATAAATGGTTTCGGCCTATATTATATTGCTTTATTCGCCTCATAAAACGCCCCGTTAAAGTTGAAAGTAGATTTTTATGACTGATAATTTTTTGGGGGTTGACGTAAAAGCTTTGAGATTCAATATTTTATAGCTCGATTTTCGACAGCATTTTTTTTGCGGCTCAATGGACGTCTACTCAAGTATTGTCGATTTAGTTAATGTTTGGTAAATTTTTGCTGAATCCTAACTAATTCAATGAAGTTGTGTTTCTCGACATGTTTTCCTCAAATTGAACTTCATTCACGACAAACACATGAAAATTGAAATAAATAATTTTTTTTCGACATTTTTTTTAAATATATTTTTTTCTGACTTTGAGGCTGCTGTCTCATTTTCTGTCTGCTACTTTGCCATGCTGAGTTTGTCTTGTAAGTGGTTGAATTTCTACTGCTAAATTTTTTGTTCGATTGTCAGGCGTTATGGGTTACGGTGAAACACTACGCCAAATGCAAAATTTTGAGAATTATCACAACAACCGATTGTTTTTTTCTTTCAGAAAGCGGACGGTTTTTATATTGAACGATTGCTAACGCTGAAGTTATTTCGGTGCCGTGGAATGTGTAGGTGGCAAACCTGGCATCGATATTCAGTTAGCTTCATTTGTGATTTGGCATAATTAAATGTGGTGAAACTTACAGAGTGCAGGCGTCTCCGCATAATTTCTGTAAGCTGTCGTATTCACTCTGTTTTATCTGCAGATTTGTCTCCAACTCGGATAATTCTGATTTAATTTGAGCTTTCTCTGCAGCCAACAGTTTGCTTTCTTTTTTCAGAACATCAACTGTTGAGCTCGTCTCTTCTAGATCGGAAGCTGCTTTTTCGATTTCGAAACTGAATTCCCGACCCTGTTTTTGGAAAAGATGCCATTTTGCTTCTTTGTCTTCTAGGCTCGACATTTTTGTTTTTATCTAAAAAAAATAGAGCAAGCCTACCATATTTAGTTTCACTTAAGTATATAAGCTCGAATCTGCCCACAAAACTTGATGCAAGATTTTGGAAAAATTGCTGCTAATTATACCATAGCAGATCAAGGTAGCAGCTTCCCCGAGCTGGATTAGGGAGAGGATTTTTCTGGGTGAAATACAGGGGCGGATCTAGGATTTCCTCGAATGGGTATTTTCAAAATCTCTGAAGGGGGTAATTCGCCACTGGTGCAATAATAAACCAATCAGGTTCCAGTTTTTTTGCTTGCAGAAATTCGCAATAAATGGGCCGAGAAGGAGATCTCTAATTGAAATTTTGGAAGAGGAACTGATCTAAACTTGCCTTAACAATTTGAACTTGCTAAAGGGAATGTCTTTAAGTAGATTTGCGATAGCAAGTGTCTCGTAATTAGGAACTATATTTTTCCCGTAAACGATTTTTTTTCACACACTTGTAAGAAATTGTGAAGATGCTTTATACGTGAACCTTAGCAACTTCGAGACCTTTGCCCATATGTCCTAGAGTTAATGCGGATGCATTTTTACCCTAAGGTGTGGCGTTCGAGTTGGACCTTGTTCGTTTCCGTATGCATGACATTGAATTTTTTTCGGGGAAAAATTGAGTTGTCGAACTTTCGTTTGTCTGCATATGTTTTTGGATTACTCCTGTAATATTTGAAACTAATACCAATTCGTTTTCGTTGTTTATTGTCTCGAACATTGTAAATGGGGAGGAATTTTGTATTCGGGTGCGTGTTATTTTTTTCTTTTTTTTTGTTTTCCTTGCAAAATCAGGTACCACAAACAGTCATCGGAATAGGTCGAGCGAAATATCAAATTAAAGCCCTTGCAATCGTGGTTCGAACGAAATAAAAATTGCCCAGTGTCGAGAAAAACCAGTTTGAATTTTTTGATTTTTTGCCTTATTTTGAGAGAATGAGGTGAGCGAGCAGGCCTATTTTGTTTTCCGACCAAAAGTATTTACCACAAATAATCACCATAGTTGGTGGAGTGATATATCATATTCAAGACAAAATTTTCAAAAAGTTGTCCCAGTGTCGAGAAAAACCAGTTTGAAATTTTTGGTTTTTGTCTAATTTCGAGCGAATGACGTGAGCGAGCAGGTTTATTTTGTTTTTCACAAAGTGTTTACCGCAAATAATCATCGTAATGAGTGGAGTGATATATCATATCAAAGCCAAAGTTTTCAAAAAGTCGTACGAGTATCGAGAAAAACTGGGTTGAAATTTTCGAGTTTTAGTCAAAATTCGAGCAAGTTAAGCTAGCGAGCAAGCTTGTTTTAGAAGAATAAACCATGAAACTTTAGTTGAAACCCAGTAAATTTATGTTTCGAAATTTTTTAGCACCATATTCGGAATAAAACCTTCAAAATTTCAAAACTTTTTTCAAAAAAAATTTGAAAAAAAGTCTTTTTTCGACTAAAACCGTTGCCCGATTAGCCAATTTGCCTATGACAGCCGAATATGGCCAAAATGTTGGTTTTCGTCAGATCCATTTATCACACAACTCGCGAAAAAACCACTTTAATTTGAAAAATAAACATTAAAAAGCAATCGTTTTATGTATTTTTTTAAGATTATAGTCGGAACATTCTGTGCAACTTGTTTTCCGGCTGTCCTTGTTTTCTTAGGTTTTCCTTTTTTCCGCTTAAAAGCTTCATTCGGCTTAAATGGTTTCGGTTTATTTTTTATCGGCTCACTCACCTTATTTTGTAATGCTTCAAAGTCAGAAAAGTATTTATTTGTTAAAAAAATCAGGTCGTTTTTGTTGAAAATTAAATGTTCAAGATTTGTTTTATGCTTCGCCTTTGTGTATTATTTTGAGGTTTCGTTAACTGAATCTAATTTGTCAAAGGTAATGATAAGAAAAGGAAACAAATACACAATGCTAACTTGATTGTCCAACTGGACCGCTTGGTCTTCACATTTAGCGATCAACCCCTCCAAGTGATCCAACTGACTCTGGTTCTTCTCAATTTCCTGTTCCAGATGACTGGACTCAGCTGACAACTGGTTTACACTTTCAGCACGCGAGACCAATTCTTGTACTCGGTCTAGACCACATTTGCCCTCCAGGTAGTTCTCAATCACCCTATGAACAAATCACCTTTCGAATTCAATATTTTTTTTAAATAAAAAAGATCTGCGCTTTGCGGGAAAAAAAGCCAACTGAAGAATTTAGTGTTGTTCTTTGTATGCGTCTTATGGAACGAGTGATAAGTCAATTTTTAGTTATCGGTAATTGATTTTTTTGCTCATGTACCATTTGTTGTTAAATACACCGAAGAAAATGTTTGACTGTGGTGATTTTCTGATCACAACTTGTTAAAGTTTCGTGGCTTACTTTTCTGACGTTGTGTATCTTCCGAGAGCTGCTGTGAGTGAGAGGACTCTCGCTTTGAACAAATCCAACGAGACTTTCTCTGACGCAGCATCAATCGAAGTTCCCTCATTCAAACGCGATCCACCAGACAAAGTTAACACTGTGGATTCAAGTTGACTGATTTTCGAATCCTTTTCTTTTAGTTGTTTTCTTAGTTCGAGTAACTCCAGAGGGTTCTAAAAAGCGAAACAATTATCGGTTTTATCAACAAATTTCTGTGTTTATGAAAATCCTTTACGTTTCTTACTGTTTGTTACGAAGTGTGAATAGGTTATTTTTCTATCAGATGATTACTATATAACATCATGGATTGCTAGAAAGATCAAGCATTCAATTAAAAAGAACGAAATTTTGCATATGTGAATGCTCTTCATTATTGTGATTCGCTTGACATTCAGCTTTTGCAATTTCTATGTTTTGAAGCCAGTTTTGAAATTTGAAACACCTACCTCATTGCACTGAATATCGTACAGTTTGCTCTGCAAAGCGGTCAATTCGTCTTCTAACTTATGATGATGAGTCACGTTGCAATAGAAATCGGAAACTGGTTGCGCTACGGAATTGATGACTTTCGACATAACAGGTCTCGGGAACATTTGCTGGCTGTGAACAGCCGACTTGTACATCTTCTGTTTAGATTGTTCCCGGAATAGTTTGGCAATATTCGTGAATGAAACGTCGGTGTCTGTTTCGACGTGAAAACTTTCTGAAATGTCTTCAGTTAGCTCCTCATCATCATCTTCGTCGTGGTTTGAGTTGAGATCAAAACTGAGATCTCCGTATAATGCTTCTCGGTTTATAGCATTATCGTCAAACGCTCTTCTGTGACTGTTTGAGTTCTGTAAGTTTTCACTGGAGTGAATTTTTGAAGCAGTTTGGCTGTTTTTGGCAACTTGAGGTGCAGCAGAGTGAATCTGTGGTGAAGTTTTCTGATCAGGTTCAAGACAGACAGCAGTTTCTAGTTTCCTCGGCCTTGGAACTACCGATTTGTTAGCACTGTGGGGTTTTTGGTTGGTTTTTGCTGTCGGTATTTTACTTGATTTTATCGATTTTATAGACGTTTGATCGGCTGATACTTTATCGAAAGTTGACATTTATGCGCACTTCAGTCAATGAAAAATCAATATCGCGTAAAAGCTCATTTGCAAATTATAAAATGAAAACTCAGTATCTCATCACAGATTGAATGTTCTGAAAATTTTAATGGCATTAAGCAATGAGTATACGACTAAACATGTTTTGTAGCTTTAAACGGCAAATTTGGTTGTTTGTATTCAAGTCTGATTTGGCTGAAAGTGAAGACTAGCTAAACGTTCAAATCATTGCTGGCCAACCAAAATTTTTTGTTCGTCTAAAATATGTATGGTATCTGCTTACAAATTAAATGATGTAAATACTCATCGTTTTGTATCTTCTGCCTGATTCAAGAGGCGAAGCGACTACTATACCAACGAATGATTTCATCGAAAAGTTTTTTCTATATCTTTTGTTTTGCGATTGTTTTATAAGCGACTTGCTTACAATATGAATCTAAGACGAGTAAAAATGACTATAAAGCGAAATTTGAATGTTTACGCATCTTTGATTTTTGTTGTTTTCGTTTTTCTGTTTATCTTTATCGGAAACTTAAGTTGGACTAGAGAGGAGCCGGTGGAGTCTAGCGAAGAGGAGGATGTTTGGCTCGATGGCTTTGAGGAGTTACAACCTGCGATCGAAGCGCCCCTAGTTTTCACAGGTAAAGAAAAAATTTTAAGTCGGGTCAAACGGATGCCAAACGTAATATTAAAAAGTTGTTCTACATAACTGGATTTTTTCGGTGCTCCTAATTGGATTTGGTCAATTGATCAGTGCAGAACACGAAAAGAACAGAATTGTTTTATTGTCCAGACCATTGAACTTGGGGAGAAACTTTGTATTCGAATGTGTTTTTTTTGTTTTCGACGCAAAATCAGGTACCACAAATAATCATCGAACTGGAATGAGCGATATATCATATCAAAGCCCTGTCCAAAATTTTTTTCCAGTATCGAGAAAAACTGATTTGAAATTGTTGATTTTTCGTCTATTTTCGAGCGAGTAAAGCGAGCGAGTAGGCTTATTATGGAAGAAGGTCGTCATCGCAGATTTTTATTAAATAAGACATGATATTTTTGTTCAAGCTCTGAAAAATCTAGGCAAACAAGTTGTCTACGGTTTTAAGCGCAATCGTAGGAATAAAAGTTTTTTAAAAAATTTTGCAAATTTTTATTTTTCTTTTCTTTTTTTAATAGTCATTTTTCGACCGAAACTGTTTTACAATATGCCTATTTTATTGTGAATATTAAAATGTCTACAATCTAGTCTTTCGTTGCAAGTTTGAACGAAAAGCTTTTTTTTAAAAATTTTTAAAGAATATGGCCTGAAAGTTCTGCGGTACTTGCACAGCAACCAACTATCCTTGCTTCTTCGTTTTGTTTTCCACTTAAACTAAGCTACCACAAATAATCATCGGAATGCGTCATGTGATATAACATATAAAAACTTTTTCATATGTGATTCGAACGACCTTAGAAGAAAATGCTCAAAAAGTTGTCCGTGTCGCGAAAAGCCGTTTTGAAATTTTTGAGTTTTCGAACGTTACTCGAGCGAGTAAAGCGATCGATTAACATTCGTTATAGAAAACGGAGATCTAGTTTTTCAATATTTAAGCGCTTCCTTGGCAATAAAGGTTTTCCAAAAAATTGTAAAAAATACTTTTATAAAATATTTGAGGGTGTGCACATTATTTTGACTAAAAGATACTTTTCATTGCTGGAGGGGGGAGGTGGTTCAAAATTATCAACGGGGGTTCGGCAGCTTCGGATCAATTCTAATTACTCTCATGCCAAAATGGAACCAAATACTTTCTTGAACATTAAAATAGGCATGAAATTTTTGTTATTTAGTGCAAACGCGCTTTTTGAGATCTTATAATCGACATCAAAATCTTAGGCTTTGAGTATAAATTTTGTGGTATAGATCCCTTCCTGGTAAGGTACCTTCAGGTAAGACACACTCCCCTCCCAAGTTTTTTAGGGGTCGATGTAAATACTCAAGGGGGGCAGGTGGGGTCTATGAATAAGTAGATTTGTGTTGCGGTTGGATCCGACAATGAAGTAGTGCAGAGTAGAAGGACGGTGTTCAGTGAATGGCTGAACAGCTCATCTGTTAGTCTTTATGCTTGTGTATGAACAGTTTTTATCTTATTCTGTGTTTTCACAGTGGATGAAGTGGTAGGACCCAAACTGACTGAAGCAGAGATCGACGCTTTAATGGACCCTAAATTGAAACCCTTGTACGGTGCTCGAAGGAAGGGATTCTCGGACCCGATCAACGCAATTCTCTATAATTTTCCAACGATTGGAGAAGCCAACCTGGCTCAGTTTAAACAGTTGGCTTTGCTGGAACCTGATTTGAACATCAGAAAGGTAGGCACAATTTGGCTAGTCACGTATATTCTGTAAATATAGTGTACCAGCACAGCCATTGATCAGCCAATAATTTATCTAACGTAAGAATTGATCACGATTTCTTAATCAGTTTATCAAAAGTTAGCTGAAACCTCAAAAAGAAGAACCATTTTTAAAACAATGGGTGCTGAGAATACCAAAAAGAATTGTTTTGGAAAACAAGTGACTTTTTTGATTTTTCGACAGTGTTCTTTCTTCTTATTCATGGGCCGTTACTACGTATTATAAGGTACGCCGAGAACCAAATAGCGAACTTTTATTAGCCCTCAGTCCTGTTCAGTGCAGGACGAACCTTGGGGGAAAGAGATGTCATCCAGTTGTCGCAACTGGTCCCATTTTGAGGAGGCGGATGACTGTGGGACCCCTCCAACCGTGACCGAAGTGGGATTCGAACGCATGAACCTCGTGTTGAGAGACGTGTGCCTAACCTACTCGGGCACGGCTGCGCATAACTCGGCAAGGGCTGCTCATATAGCGATAGTATGTAGAGTGAAGATTATTTGTTCTGCTGGTTTTAGTCGCAACGAGAGCTCCCGCTGTTCGAACACGACAGATACGTGCACGTCATGTTCCAGAACAGACACACATTCGACTGTCGAGATAAAGAGACTGTCTACTTGATAGGGACTATCAACGAGTCCAAACATCTAGACCCAGACCACACGGACAAACCCAAACCAACTAAAGGGGGATCCACCTTCCAAGGTGAGGAGAATATTAGTGATGAGAATTTATAAAAAGAATTTTGAAAAAATTAATAAATTTATACGATCAATTTTTTTCTTGTGATTAATATATAATATCGTAAATATCGTAGTATTTGAAGTGCCCATTTTATTCAATAATTTCAAAGATAAAATAGAACTTGAAGTAAATAAATCTTGAATTATAAATGATTAAAGTTGAGTAAATAGAACAAATTTTTTTCTTGCAGTAGCGGTTGAAGGAGAGAAGGTTGGGTCCACATTATGCACAGTTTACGACCACCTGAATGGCCAGTATAGTTGGATCTGCCCCTTCGCTAAGTACGCCTGTATGAAGGTTCGTTATTATTTAACTTTTTTATTTTTTATTGTTTAGTAAACCATTAAGTTTTGCTCAAACAAACTGTATGATAATTTTGCGAACAATTGTAAAACAGGGACTGCTGGTTAAAAATTAGGCCATCAATAGAGTTAATAGGAGTTAGAATGGGATAAACATAAATCTAGGCCGTTAAGCTAGGCCCAAAATGTTGTGAGTAGTTAGAGTCACGCAAGTTAGAAGGAAACTTTCTCATGTCGATTGTCGAATGAATTGTTTTCTTTGAAAAAATGTTTTTCTTTGCATAAATTTCCTTCTTAAAAGAAACTATTTTTATTATATTTTGTTCTCACAGGTCAGCATTCTCTTTACCTACCTCAACTTCGACGCCTACAGACACTACTCTCACTTCATAGGCCTCAAGAGGTTCGACCAGGAATTGTGTATAGATGAGATCAACAAACACTCCCACTGTGCCATTCCACACCAACCTATGATGGGTATGGTTTTTATTTCTGTTAACTTTAATTTCCATTGCCTTTTTTTAGTTACGTTTTGATTTTTTCAATGATAAGTCTTTAAAATAGCTCCAACTCAATAAGTTGTTCGAAAATCTCTATTTACGCCTGCGATTAGCAAGCGTTATTCAATCGGAGCATGGCTTTTTCAGGTTAACAATTACCAAAGGTCCAGGGCTCAAATCCGGACAGTACTTGTTCTTTTATACACAAAAATTTTTCTACTTTTGTTTCTAACCTAACTCGCAAATAAAAGTGTTCATTCATTAAAAGAGTTCACTTCTATGGAAGTGTCACTATAACATTGGAAATTGCATAGCATCTGTTCTCTGCTTCATCTGTGGCTAGTGTTTAGTAGTAATTTGGATCAGTGGTTAGTGTGTGAGGTTCATAATTTTTAGGTCGCAGTAGGTAAAAGGTTCGAATACGAGATGGCAGCCGAATTTTCACTAATTCGAGGCTTATTTCGACTTTCTATTATTGTATTTTTCGGAGCTGCTTTTTGTCGTTTTCTCGCTAGTGTTTGAGAAGCAAAGCTTTTTCTCTGTGTTAAAAATCCTTCGATTTATTCCTGTAATGGTGTAGGTGTAATTGAGTTCCAAAAAATTTAGCTGAACTCTTTCAGAAAAAAAAAGAATTTTAGTCAAACGAAAGTAAAGTTTTTGATATACGATCATTTTCTCTTTTCGTTCAGCTCTTAATCTCATGAAGGCAAAGAAAGGATCCATTTGTTATGCTTGTAAATAGCAAGCGATATCAAATTGGAACATTGGCTTTATTAGGTTAACAATTTATTTCACTAAATCACTGAATCATTTTTGCTTACATGTTCAGTTTCTGCATAGTTTGAATGTAATTATTACTGGTTTCAATGGTAACTAATGGTTTAACTGCTGGTTATATGGACAGTTAACACTTGATGTTGAAGTGCTGTTTCGAGTTTTTTTTTGAACTTTATTTTGGAAGTATTAGTAGTTGGTCTGTGGCATTTTTTCCGACTGAAGCCACTAAAACGTTCAACCGATAGAATGAAGTAGCTCCTCTGCCACCTCTTAAGCTCCCTGAAGTACGTATTAAAAAAACTCAAGCAACTGTCCGGCAGATGGATGCGAGGACCTCAGGCGCCTAACTTTTAGGCCGGAGGTTTGATTCCGTCAGATAGCAATAGTTTTAGTTTTATTTGATGGCAATTTTGCTGTATAGTTGGCTATTTAGTAGCATCTCTAGCTGATTTATTGTTGGCTAGTATTAGTTTAATTCCAAATGACCGTGGCGCAGATGCGAGGACTGAGGCTCCTTCAGGTCCGGGTTACGGATCCGACACAAGACAAGTTTCTAAAAAATTTTTTTGATGTTTACCTTTTCTCTCCCTATTTCACTTTTTTTGTTCCGACTTAAAAAATTAAGGAATTTATATGCTCGGTGTGTTTTTTTATTCAGACCAATTCTCAAAAACATTTTGGTCGGGGGATTGATCCATGGATCTTCGCGGTCTCAGAAGGGGAGGGCTCACCACTAACCTTTCCTGCCATCAAGATAGCTGTGAAACGCTAACCAATAGACTAACGTGACTTAAAAAGCGCTGTGATAGTTTGATGCTGAAAGCTTAACGCGCATTTTTTATGCGTGGCGGATTATTCCGCACCACCAAATTGTTCGAAATTCAATTGAGGCAGGCAAATTGGTCTCTTAATTCCATACACGATTCTTAATACTCAAGTTATTGTTCCGACTTTCGATGGGAAAGTAACGGAATATTTGTGCTCGGGGTGGGTTTTTTTTTCTTCAGACAAATTTCGACTTTTTAACTAGCCATTTTTGACGGAATTTTTTAAATCATTCAAAAGGTATTGTTGCCCTGAGCTCAAATTTGAAAAGATATTTCACCTGTGATCATTTTTCGTAAAATTATGGGGTTTAAAGATTGCCATTTTGGCCAATTTGGGACAATTAACGCGCGATATATTTCGCGCTATTAACGCGTAAGCGGAGAGTTAATCCGTCTTAAAATCGTTCCAAATTGGTTAAAAGAAGCTTATTTGCCATAATTGATTGGTTACAAGGAGCTAAATCTATCTTTTTGTACTTTAAATGGCGTGTGGGGGGATGATTTTCATAAAAAATTTCAAATTAAAAAAAAATTTTTTTTTAAATTTTATTACATTTAATTTTTTAATGTTATTACTGCTGCATAAAACCTTAAAAGGCAGTCGGAACATTCAGGGCTTCGCCCCGATACGAGCAGTCTTGTTTGTATTTAGGCCTGTGGGATAAAACTGTATTCAAATCACCTGATCAGAATTTGAAGTTCGACACTACCAATAGCTCACATGCTACATCACTCTGCTCATGCGCGATGAAAAAAGTACAGAAACTTTTAGTGCTCGTTGAAAAACCGGAACAAGGTCTGAAATACGAGTGCTTACGGGACTTCTGTGGCGAGAATGGAATAGCAGTCGAAGTGCACTTGCTGAAAAATTTTCTTTCCGTTTCAACTGAGGACAAACAATTCGTGTTCATCGATCTAGGAATGTGGAATCTACAGGAAGGTCCGAGGTATGCTCTCGAATTATTCCAAAAAGATCTTGAACCTTCGATAAAACCTGTGATTCAAAAGTTTGGCGCTAGTTATATTGCTCTTGTTTCTACTACATCAACACCTCAAGCTATAAAAGAAGATATGCAGAATAACGCTATTCTAGCCGCTTTGAGTGAAGTTCAAAGACAATTTGCGAAACAAAATGGGTTCGGGTTCATAGATATTTTTGAGCCCACTTATCTGAAGTATAAAACGGGAGGTTTGGACCACCAGACACCGAACTACTTCACAAACAGTTTGAAAGAGTGCCAAATAGCTTCCACGGCTAAAGGAGCTTTTGCCAAAATGCTGAACTATTTATGCAAACTTCAATTATGAAAAATTTATTGAACCAGAAATAGCAACAAAGCGGTGAGATGAAATCTTGCCATTCGCAGCAAACAAACTTGGTCTTTATGAAAAAATGGAGACTCATGCGCAAGATATCCTGGTCTTGATGCTTAAATATTATAAATCAATCTATGCATAATTTGTAGTTGTATCAATTTAAACTTCAGAACTTTTTTGACGTAAGTTGGGAGACAGTTAGTCAAATTTTTGGAAATACATTGTTCGAGATATTTTTCACGTTGATCTTTGGTTTGTAGAGACTCACGGCGATGATGTGGTCTTCGTTATCGAATGCGTAACCAACTCCCAATTCTCTTGTATCCGACCATACCATTTTCACGAACGCCTGCAACGTTCTGTTTAGCTTCTGCTTTATCCCTGCGGAGTAATCGTATTCGGTTGCCCCTCTTTTGTACCATTGTTCAACAATTCCGAACCCTCTCGCTTGTTCCGAGTGCTTAAGTCGTTTTTTCAATACGTTTTCCGAATATCCGTGCTCGTTACTGTGTTGAACTGTGTTGCTGGACACGAGATAATTTGCCCAAATTTGAGCTTGTTTCGACAAGTTTGAGTTCCATTTTAAGGGTGGTGCTCTGTGTTTAACCCGAAACATATTATGCGTCAGGAGGCACTCTCGCTGGAACTGGTCCAGGCGTTGCATGTCATCAAGGACTTCGGGACTCATCATGACTCGAATACTTTCGAATGTCTCAGGGTGAATTAGCTCTCTGTCTCTGCAGTCTTTGCATTGGATATATTCCGGTTTTTTGTTAATTGGATACTCTTGTGGACGTTTTCGGCTCATCGGATATTTCGGCTTTGTAGTCTTTGGAGGCTGGTACACAGGAATGTTATCCAGGTAGTCATTCAGTTCCGGTTTGATTATCTCTTTTGGAATGTTTTTAAGAGAGTCGATCATTTCGGATTTTTCCTTTTCTTCCTCGTGCTTGCAATCACTTTCAAATGAGTGTCGGCTCCCGCTTCCATTGATGCATCGGATACTATCATCACTGCGTGGTGGAACATTTTGCGCTATATTTTCAGCTTTTGCTACTAGGATTGGCTCTGGTAATTCAGTTTCAGTTTGAGTGACCTTAACATCTGTCGGCTGTTTCATATTGACATTTATCGATATATCGTGGTTCAAAATGGGCGAAGTTCCCAAGTTTTTGTCAAACATAATATTTTTCAGTTTTTCCGTTTCTAAAGTTGGCTCTGGTAATTCTGTTTCAGTTTGAGTGACCTTAACATCTTTCGGCTGTTTCATATTGACATTTAGCGATATATCGTGGTTCAAAATTGGCGAAGTTCCCAAGTTTTTGTCATTCATTAGGCGTCTCGTGTCTTTTTCTTGAATTGGAGATTTTGCTTCTTTTGCTCGACTGACGGAGTCTGAAGTTTCGTTTTCAACTATACTATTGTTTCTCAACTTGCCACTTTTCCGTGAAAATGTTTCAGTGGTTGGCTCTGATAATTCAGTTTCAGTTTGAGATTCTTTAACATCTGTCGGTTGTTTCATATTGACATTTGTCGATATATCAACGTTCAAAATTGGCGAAGTTCCCAAGTTTTTGTCAAACATAATATTTTTCAGTTTTTCCGTTTCTAAAATTGGCTCTGGTAATTCTGTTTCAGTTTGAGTGACCTTAACATCTGTCGGCTGTTTCATATTGACATTTATCGATATATCGTGGTTCAAAATTGGCGAAGTTCCCAAGTTTTTGTCGAACATGATATTTTTCAGTTTTTCCGTTTCTAAAATTGGCTCTGGTAATTCTGTTTCAGTTTGAGTGACCTTAACATCTGTCGGCTGTTTCATATTGACATTTATCGATATATCGTGGTTCAAAATTGGCGATGTTCCCAAGTTTTTGTCAAACATAATATTTTTCAGATTTTCTGTTTGAGTATCCGAATCGTGTGTATCTTTTTTAATGATAGTCTTACTTCTCGTTAATCCATCCTGCCACTCCAATGTTTGCGTTGAACCATCTTCGCATATTTCAGTCCGTTTTTTTCTATTATTTTGTTCGGGTGGCTCTTTACAAATTTCACACAGAATTTTATCAATCTCAGTTTGTGAAAACTCGTCTTTGGAAACGGCATCAAAAATGAACGAAGTCGCGCGATCAACCAGCTCGGGCTTCGGAGTTCCCATTCTTTCGATATTTTGGGATCCTCTTTGAGGGTTTTTGGAAGTGAATGGCTTGAACCTATTTATCTGATCCGGGTTTACAGAGTCGATAAATTTCTTTCGATACGATGGATCCGCCTCTACTTGAGGAAGTTCGTTAGGACTTATCGTGGACTGCGTTATCTCCAAATCACTCATCATACTCTCATCATTTGAGCCCTGCTTTTCTGCTTTCTTCTGACTGTCGATTTCCATGGGCAGAATCTTGACATCTATTTTAGGTAGAATTGATTTTGTTTGCTCTGGAGAGGAGGCCAAATTTGAAGATTCTTCTCGAACTGTAGCAGGGGTTTCTCTTGATATCTTCATTGGCTTCTGAGTCTTTCCAGATCGAATCGGAAGACGAGTTGGGGAATCTAACTTTGAATCTGATGATTCCTGTCTCAAATTGCTCAATGACGGTTGTTGTGACCTTGGGCTAGCTGTTATTTTAGGCGTCGACGTTTGACGTTCGGGAAGTCTGCTAGTTTCAATTGATTCAATCGTCCCAGAACTTGTTTTTCTCGGAGTTGGACTTTTTGGCTTGTCCCAAACTGACATAAAACTTTCGGATTTGTGAGCATTCGGTTTTTCAAACGAACTCGCCTCTGCTTTTTCCAGTTCTGGTTTCTCACTTATACTCACAATGCTCATGTTCAAAACCGAAGGTTCGTCGTTGCGATGAAGTTTTCTCGGCGAATCTCGATTCATAAAGCTAGCTCTCGTTACTAATTCAGGCGCTGAGTTGAGGTCGATTTTGCTCAAAGATGGTTGCCGTTCTTCTTTTACATTTTTCAGAGACGTTTTGGAAGAGCTTCGTAATGAGTTTTTAGTCGGCGATCGGGTTACACGTGGCTGAGGCACGTTTTGAACTATCACTCGGCGAGGTGATTCTTGACTCAAAATAGATCTTTTGCTTGTGTTTAAACTATCCTCTTTCGAGGAGCTTCTTGGACAGTTTCCATTTTCAAATTGATGGTTTTGTTCTATTTTTGGTGTCGGTTCTCCTGAATTCGGTTTTGTATCTACATCTTCATCGAAATGGGAAGTTTGCCGAGGTTCTGTTATTTCAGCTGAAATATAAGTGTCCAAAATCGAGTATTCTGGACCGATGAAAATCTGAACTGGTACTTCGTTTATGTCAGATTTCAAAGAAACATAATCAGGAGCTTTTTTTTCTGAAGCGTTACTTGGAACTTTTTCAGGAACAGATACGATCCATCCTTCTTCTCTTATAGGGTAATATATTGCTGTTCCCATTGCCGCTTGCGGCCAAGAAATATTTCGCTCTTCACGAGGGCGAGTTTCAGGCAAAGTTTCACTGGGTAAGCTGTTGGATCTCTTAGTTGGATCTTCGGCCTCTTTGAAAACAGGGGTTTCTTCAAGATCAAAGCTGGGCTCTTTTTCCACTACGCCTTTAGTGTCAGATTTCAAGTTTTCTTCATCGAAAAAGTTGTCGGGCTCATTTTGAAGGGGTTGTTCTTTTACTGCTGAGATAGTTTGGGAATGTTCAGGAAGCTGTTTTTTAGGAAGACGTTTTTCAAAATCGGAAAACTTAGCCTGACTAGACTTTACTTCTCGAGAAGGATTCACATTTTCACTTGTCTTTGTCGGTAAGCTGTTAGGCCGTCCGTTTACTGGCGGTCTGCTATTAAGGTCAAAGATGTTCGGAGCTGGTTTCAACTCTTTTTCTGAAATCTCGGAAATCATCTCTTTTTGTATAACAGTTTTCGTTTCAAAATTGGGTTGTTTGGAATTTATTTTTTGAGCGTCAATTACAGGACCACTGGATTTTGTTCGTCTTGGATCATCTTCGACGTCTTTGGTTTGTTTGTTTGGAATTTCGGACCCACTTTGGCTCCGACCAGGAGCCATCAAGGACGGCTGAAAACTCATTTTTTGAACCTTCACTTGCTCCGTTTTGAATTCACGCGTTTCAGTTCGTTTTGAGTTCACGCGTTTCAATTCACTTTCCTGAACAGTTTCTGTACCACCAGATTTAGTCTTTCTTGGATTCTCTTGTGCTACTTTGGTCCCTTTATCCGGAATTATCGAACTACTTTGACTTCGTCCAAATGCTACGAGTGGTGGTATGAAGTTCGAACTTTCATGCTCTGGGCTTGATTCCACTGTTGTGATTTTGTTCATTATCAATGAAGATGTTTCGATGGACGAATTTGTCATTTTCAGATCGTTTTTACACTCCTCATTTTTCGCAACAGATCCAAGGTTAAAACTGACTCGTCGATTCTGTGTGTTGTTGGGAGGAGAAATAACAACAACATTTGAAAACGTTGAGTTTTCACGTGTATCAATTGAAGTATTGCCATCAATTAAAATCGGAACCGATGCATGATGTGTGCTGTAAAATGAACTTCGTGGTTCCAAGTTGCCACTTCCGTTTTCTGACCATTGTCGCTTCTCGAAGCCAATATTACGATGCACTTCGTCAGCTAATCTTATCACTTGCGACACGTGATTTGGTTTTTCTTTCATCAAGTCGTCGAAAGCATTCATTTTATCTTTCAAGTAAAACAAATCATCTTGCGACAAACTTCGTCCTTCTAAGTCGACAAGTGATGTCATATATTGCAATGAGTTAGGGTTCGTAATGGTGTGACGGCGTTTATCAGTGCTTTCAATTTGAGTGCTGTTTGCGATACCACCTTCGATTTCATAGTCATCTTGAATCAGTTCTGAGAGATCCAAGTAATCGAATTGCAATTTTGACATCTCTTCGATATCCGACAGACTTCTAGCTTTTCGGATTCCTTTTTGGTACATAACAGGGTACTGCATCCATGGGAAAGGGTCGCTATTAGCTCGTTGAATTTCAGTCGGAACTTGCAATTCATCTTCTTTCATTTCGGATCTAGGAGACTCTGTTTTGGACAGCGAGAGCCCGCCGTCGTCTTCTGGAATTGAATGCAATGCCAGACTTGGTGGTCCACTTAAGTGAGACAAGAAATCCTCAATGTTCAAATCACCATCAATACCCTCGATTGTAAGTCGGGAATATTTATCGGTTTTTCTCATTTGTGAATGGCGGTCGTCATTTTCAACCGCAGATTTCAAAGGTCGCATCAAACTCGCATCCAGGGTTGAGTTATTTGGATGGGCCGATTGGACGTAGCGATTGAGAAGCGCCATCTGTTCCTGCTGGAAGTTTGGAAGAGAGAAGGATCTGTTGACTCGCACTGGTATCTCCCAGAAGCCAGACCCTTTGGTTGCTAGACTATGGCAGAATGAATGAACGGACAACAGATCTGCCAGCTCAGAAGCGCCCCTGCGTGTAAAGAAAGAATTGTCAGGATAGATATCTAGCTCCTTTCTTGTATTGATGATTTTTCTCTAAGTGAGTGTTTAAACAACTTGAACCAATGATGGCTTATAATGTCACAGAATTTTTTCAAAAAGATATCATTTTAAAAAGTTTTCGATATTTGATCTCGGACACACCTTGATGAAGTCGAGTACTCTCCGCCCATAGTCTGCTCGTCCTCGTTGATAGTAGATAGAGTTGTTAGTCTATCCAGCCAAGTTTGCCATGACCTCTGCTCAGCTGAAAACAAAAACAAAAAATGAATGACAATTGATAAAACATTGGGTGCATCTAATTACTTTTATAACTCCACTTTCTTCCGTTTTCCTTGAAAAGTGGCCAGGAACTTTTTCGTAGGAAGTTTTTCCAGCGATTTGAAAAACCTGTTGGCATGGTCGATGATGATAATTGTAGTCTGACAGTGAAGGCTTTTCAGTTAAAATTTAGTTATGTTTCATTTGCGAGAGCAAGTGTAATTGTAATCGGGAGCTAGACTTTTTCCGTAAACAACTTTTCTGAGAAATCTGTAAGGAATTGATATTGCTTTTTTGGGTAACCTCTAAGTCCTTCCTAATTGGTATAGTGGTGAAGTGCATGCCTTGGGAGCCTAATTCCTAGGAGCCTAATTTCTATGGCTCAAATCCAACTGTACCGCATTTTTAAAAAAGTCTATTGAACTAGAAGTTTTTCCTGGGGAATTTTGAATTATTGGATCGGAATGGTCCACAAATAAGCATTGTAACGGTGCAAGTCATGTCTCATATTAAATCCCTTCCACACATGATTCGAATGACATTTAAAAAAACTTCCAAACATTTTTTCTAAAGTAAAAAACAGTTTGGTTTTTTTGATGTTCCGTGTAATTTCATGCGAACAGCGAGCGAGCAGACTTGCAGTAGGCCTAGAATAGTTGTTTTTAAACTTTAAAAACTAACTATTACTTAGCGTTACCCAAATCAAATTAATCATCGAGAGTTATTTTAGCGCCTTTGAGAACGAATTGATCAACAAAATTTCAAAAAGTGATCAACAAACCAAGTGATCATCAAAATTTCAAAAAATTGATATTTATTGTAGGAAAAAAACTGTTGTCTAATATCCCTAATTCTTTTTACTATCGAATTTCTAGAGTTCACTTAGATTCTCTCTTCAAACCAAAAACAAACGCGATACAATTTTAAAAAAAAGATGGTCGGAATATAGTCTGCTACTTTCACTGCAACTTGCTATCCTTGCTACTTGTGTGATTAAGAAGAGTATTCCAACCAGGTTTTTGCCTTTTTTCACTACTGCAACTTTTTTCACAAAAATCACGCGCGAGTATGTTATACATTTCAACTTGATTACGACTGCTATTAGCAAGAGTTATCAAATGAAAATGAGCACATGGAAATTTTGGTTTTCAGGATAACAACTTGTTTAACAGAATCCCTAAAACAAGTGATAGCTTGACTTATAATCAATTCAAATTTAGCTTCTCATGCAGCATATAGAGAAGAAGAAACGTCCATCTCAAGGTCCAGGGTGCAATGTTATTTTAGCGAACTGAAGTTTTTTTTAGATTTGTTCGCTTTGTTTTTTGCTTTATTTTTTTTAGGTTTAGTTAACACGAACTCAAGTAATGACTTAATGAAAAAATTTATGTAGTGGTGCGGGTAATTGAGTTCCGATAAGTTTTGCTGAAAATTTTGTTGCAAGGAAAATGTTCAAAAACTTTTAATATACAATTTTTGGACTTGTTTTTGAAATTCAATTTTGAATTTTATCAGCCTCTGAGTGCTGAAAAGAAATTGATTGAGCCTAGTCGTAATTTTTTTGAAGTTGTATTAACTTCTTCCGTGTTCCGCTAATATTTCTCCGCCTGTTTCAAATTTGTATACTGAGTTTTTGTAAAAACAAGTTAGAGAATATCACGTGCCCGATTACACATGAAAAACTAAAAAGAATTTGATAAATATGGTAGTATTTTGCAGTTTTTATTGTCAATTTTTTTCTACGCATAAACACTGGTATTTATTTTTAGGTCGCAAGTGGTGTGAAGCTCCGCTTGACCTCTGACTATTTTTAAGTCTCCCGATCCCATTTTTTCGCAATGTTCGTGTCAATTTTTCTCTCAAAGAGTTTATTCGACTTAAAATGTTTCGATGTAACTTATTTTGGTTACTTTTTTATATTTTGTTTCTTAAAAAGCGCAAATTGGTTTTCGTTAGTCTGTGTGTCGTTCTATGGGACGTAGGAATTTAAAATTTCGGAACTGTTAAGCTCAATTTTTTAACTTGCGTTAACCAAGGGTATTGCAATGGGGTACTAGACTTTTTTCCGTAAATAATTTTAATCACAGAATGATCAGTTTTGTAGAAATGGTAAATTTTGAAGCATGCTCTTTTTTCTTGAAAGTTCAATCAAAACTTCAAAATTACTTTCAATCAGGCAGTAAATAAGTGTAGTCTTGAAAAATGTTGATTTTTTTGGATTCTTGGTTTTTGGAATAGTTTTGGTCGATTCTTTCTCCGGTTTCTTTAATAGCATTTATATTATCTGGTACTGTTTTTATCGGCTTACTTTGTAAAACATTGATTGTTTTGATCTTATTTTAAAATTTTATAGTGTTTTTTGAAAGTTCTAATATGTCATTTTACCAAGTTTGATTTTCAATAATTTTATTAAATTTTTTTTTTATTAAACGGTTTTGGCTAATGTTTTATCGAATTAATCAAATTATATTGCGTAGTTTCGGGGGCAAAAAAATATATTTGACAAAATCAGGTATTTGGAAAATGTATGGGATTTTTTTTAATATAATGATTATTATTTGAGACGCTTTGGATTTTTTTCAATAAAAGTTTAATTTTTTTTCGGCAACAACTACTTCACCGATTTAATAAATTTGACACGAACAAAAACATCGCCTGGTACATTTAATGTCTGCACATTCACTTAATTTCTCTCTACCTTACTGCACCTCAACGGCTTTCGAAAATTTCAACGGCGTTAATGTTTGACTCATATTCCTGAAATTTTATCAGAGACTACCGCGCCATATCTGAGAATAATTTTCCAATGAAACAAAAAATAGATAATGGGGTTTTCGTCTGCATGAATCGCTGCATTCTAATTGTAATAGAAAAAACTGTGGCTTCAAAAAAAGGCATTCTTTTGACAGTTAGTTCAATTTTTGATTGAAGCATTCTAATTGTAATAGAAAAAACTGTGGCTTCAAAAAAAAGCATTCTTTTGACAGTTAGTTCAATTTTTGATTGAAGTTTTCCAAACTTTTTTTTTCAAAAACTATCATCTCGTATCTGTGATTAAAAGTTCAACCGAAAAAAGTTTCCGTGCATGAACGGCTGCATCTTCTACTTATACCGTTTGTCATACCAGTAAAGTTTGACATTTCGACCGTTTTTGAGAAACTTTTCGTCTTTGCTCGAAAAGTACATTCCCAAATCTGGGTTTAAAGAATCAATCGGAAAAACAGGTTGTAAGAACATCACAGTGTAGTAAGCAGCTACACCCCAACTTTTGTGAAAAAAAAATAAATTATAGTTTTCGTGAAAGTAATTTTTTTGGTCGTTTTTTCGAAATCTATTATTTTTATTGAAAACTACCCTGACGAACCTGATATTAAACGTTTATAGAAATAAAATATTTAGGCTATTGGTTTTTCGAAAAAATATATGGCTATTCAGAAATATCAAAATTTTCAACTTTTTTCTTTTTTTGGAAACTTTTTGATTGCTCTCAAAAACTACCCTGCAAATTTCAACAGTAATCATTCAAGTGCATTAACAGATTTTTGACTTCTTCGCAGTACAAATTGGTACGCTCTCATCTATATAAATAAATATTTTTTATTTTATGTTGATAAAGTCATTTTTTAAAATAAAAATGGGCATGCTGGTGAACCGGGCTTTTCTCAAACAATTTGGCTTTGCTGATTTCCCTGTAAAGCTATTTGCGCGTTTCATAATATATTTGAAGCAAACTTGAGGCGAGGTGAAAATGTCCCACTGCTTCGTAAGTTTACAAATTTATGCTCTTTGAAATGACTTGAAATTTTTTTGGAATCTTTTTTTGTCTGATATTGAATCCATTTTTAAGAACGGAAAGTAGGCAATCCGTGAATAAGCGACTAATAACAATTATAGTTAAAACCAATTTTTGAAATTTACGCATTACATCCCGCATCAGAACAACATATTCTGTAAAGACTTTATAGCTCAAAGTTTTATTATGACAGCTGTTCAGGAAGTCAATATCTTCAATGGGGTAAAAAAATTTTGTTGAAAAATATTCTTCGATCGGTGAAAATTGACTGAATGAAAAAAACCATACCGTGCATAAATATTCCGTTTTCTTCGAAAGTCGGAACATACAAGTGAATGTTGTTTGGAAAACTCAGGCGTGATTGTAACCGGATGCACTTTTGACATGTATTAGAAACAAACTCAGACGCAAAAAAAGGAAACAAAATTGAGAGTGCTGATTTAAATTATCCAGACAAAAGAAGAAAATGGAAATTTAAACACGATTATCTCATTTTTTGTTGTCACTAAGCAAAAAGGGATAGAGCAAAACTTGCCTAGAATTAGACCAGAAAAATATGTCGCTGGTTATCCTGCGACATTCGGACCCAACATTTCATCACAAAATCGGTTTAATTTTGGCTCATTAAATGAATCAAGAGCTACGCCAAAACTAGAGGGTCCATTTTTGAGCAAATTATATAAGGCAATAAAATATAAGAAGGATATGTTCTCATTTTTTTGCAATAATCTTATACATTTATGTTTGCCAACCAAAAACTTTAATTTCCAAATGTTGATTTATAATACAACTTTCAAACCTTATGTGCAATATTTTGGAGATCATAAGTGTGGTATCATGTTTCTTGTTTTTCAGACTAATGCAGTTTTGGTCAGTTTTTACATTACGCTCAGTATTTACAGTGTTTTTCACTGGTTTTATGGTCAATATTTCATTGAGTCTCATATCGCTCATTAAAAAATAAACAAAAAGTTCTGTTTTTTTTTGTTTTTGTCAAATTTAAGTATTCATTTTACTCTGGGCTTTTTGCACACCAACCGACTATCATTGTTTTTTCATTTGTATTCAGCAAGTGTTATCCTCTCGGTTACGATATTTTTTTTCCTGTAAAGAACTTGTTTAACCAAAAACACTGCTTTGTTATGCATTGCAGTCATTAGTGTTTTCATTATTTTCTGGACTAATCAGTTCTTTCAACATGTTTTGGCTGCAACTGCCGTTTGTAATTTGTTGAATTTTCTATGTTTCAGAACCATTTTTGGTGTTTTCTTGTGGAACAGTTAGTTTAGCTCTAGAAACTTTCGAGATTTGTTTTGTAAAATTTGTTCACATTTGATTACAATGTCAAATAGCTTAATCCTTTTCTTTCATTTTTGGTTCTCTTGAATATTTTTTATTCATATCCTTGCAATTTTTTGAACGCATTTGCACTGATTTTTTTTTTCGTTTTCATCGAAGATGCTTCAAAAAATTTTGTTCGGTGTCCTGAAAAATTGGGCTGAATACTTTTACCATTCATATTTAGTGAAGAAATGCATCTTCAACAATGAATCTCCCTTCACTCCACAGATCTTTTTTTTCTAGCCATCAATTTTCGCAAGAATGGTCCTTTTATATCACTTAAAAGCATCTTGAATTCTGCTAAAAAACTAGAAATAAAGAAAAAGTCAAAAACAATATTTAGAACTTCGAAATATGTTGCTGAATGCAATTTTTGATTTTTTTCAAAATGATTTTCGCGATGATGCGCGTGGTTTGAGGGTGTACTTTCTTCAAAGTGACGGTACATTTTTTTAAACCAGAAACCAGAGCATTCTGACATTAAAATATGTTTAAATTGTTGTTTTTCTCCATTTTTTACGAAAATTTTTTTCAAGATATAATCTCTTCAAAAATGTCTTATACAAGTTGGATAATTTTTTCCGTTCAGAGACGTCTGAAAACGGACCATATTGTCTAATGGCGTTCTGTGATCATAATGATCATAAGTCTGAAAACAATTTTTTTTAAAACAGAAGGCAGTTGTGAAATCCAATTAACGTGTCAACCCCTTCGTATTGATTATTGTTAAGACGGTTTATCCACACGGAAAATGGCCAACATACGAGCTATTCAGCTTTTCACGGATAACCGCTGATGCGCCCCTGTTTCAAATCTACATACAGTTTTTTTGTAATGATTTTTCTGGGCTGGGTAATGTTGCCCACCTTCAAGCAACGAGCACTAAAAATATATATTCAAGCCTTAAGAAATATATAATCTACCCGGTGTCTGGTCCAAGGAATAGTTGTCCTCCTCAATCATGCCCTCTTTGTCCGTCGGCCTATCCCCGAGTTTCTCAGCTTGTCGCTGTTGCATTCTGTAGACAGCCGCAACATGTCGGGCCCGACCTCGCTTGCGTATCACGTTTATCGGTGGGTAGTAGCTTGAAAAAAGAACATTATAATGTTTACAATTGTGGTTTCAATATCCGTTTTTTAACCAAATTTTTCTCTTCTAATTGCTTAAAATCTTGTTTGTTTTAACAATAAAAACTTTTAATGTCTAAAAATTATTCCGAAAAATTTTTTTTAGCCGCATAAAATTACGGTGATGAAAGTTTGCTAAACATCCATAAGTAATTGGCAATTATTGATTCGATACAATCACGTACCTTCGTTTTTTTCTGTCAATCTCTTTTTTTAGTTTCGCCTCCTCGTAGCCTGGTGGTTTCTGAACTGGGCTCTTGTCATCAATCGACGAAAACTCTACAGTCTGTTTTTTTGTACTTTGAACAACCCTATTGTTCGTTTTCACACCTGTTGTGCTTGTCTTGGTAATCACTCTGGTTGTTGTGGTTGTTGTTGTTTTCTTGGTTTGGCCTCCGCGTTTAACAGCTGAGCCTCTTCTGTTTGCGTTTTTGTTAGACGCTTGTGGCTGCGGAGGTCTGGAGGCCCCGCTCCCCATTGTCAATAACTATTAATTTTGCGCTGAAGCGTTTAATTGTACGTACGAATGGGTCATTTATGTGATTTCTGAGTTCAGGTACTCAAGAAACTCTAGCTAAAATTTGATGTGCTATGCTTCTAAAAGATATAGTTATGATAACAATTTCTGGAGCCGGCAATACTGTTATGATTTATTGGTTAAAAAATTATTCTTCAAATTAGCAATTTTTTTGGCAGGTAAAAATCAAATAGTTGAATCAAAAATAAAAAAAATCGTCTTGTTAACCAAATTTAATAAAAATTAAAGCGGCGAAAAGTTATGGAAATTTTTCATCTCTGCCAAAATTTAACGTTAGCTTGTATCTGGACAAACAAAAAATTTTGGCATTTGTCTCAAAGATTACTTCAGAAAAGTCCTCTACAAAAATACATCTCAGTATTTTCGATTTTTTATTCTTTGAAGAAGATGGCACGACAAATTAGAGATCTGAAAAAGCATGCCTTGTTTTCCTGCTGAGTTTTGACAAGACGGCTTTTTGTCCAATTAAAAATCTTTTTAAAGCGCGTATATCTCATTTTAATTCATGAGAAAAAGTCATGATATGAAAAAAAATCATCATCTATTCCCTAGTTCCTTATGCTTTGACAATCGAGTGTAAAACAACAGGGCATGAACTTTCTCAAATTCAAATAAATAGTTTTATTTCTTACAAACTTATATTTTAAAGCTTTGGTTTTACAGAAGGCAAAAAAAACAACAAAAAGAACAATTTAATGTTTTATCATCACCTTGTTTCCGCTTTAAACCCTTCTAAGCTGCCATTGGTAAATGTGCCCAAATGATGTGTCGCTGGGCTACTCATGCGTTGAGGTTCGTCTCCGTTTTCTGACACGAACGAAGTCGTGGAATATTTTCCGATGTCGGGACTCGGCCGAAGTCGTATGGCTGCCGAGAGAGATGAAATTTCGGCTAGGCTGTCATTGTTGACTGTTGTGTGCTGTGAGAGGGTTGTACTTTTCTGGAGGGCTCTTAATCTGTTCATGATTATTTCCTGCTGGCTTTCGAGGTAGTTTGATTTTTCCTGGCGGTCATTTTCAGTCATTGCTTGAACTCCAATAGGCTAAACGCAACAAAACAATTCGTAATGTGAAAAATAAATCAAAACAACATAAATGATTCATCAAATTTTGTTTTGTTGCTTCATTTTTTGTTGTTTTTGAACGATCCCATTACGTTGCTGAGAACAAAACTTTGAAAGAAAGTTTCCCATTTAAATTCGAAAAAATAAGTATTCTGGTAGAAGTATATTAAGATGGGGTGATTCAATCACCTGACCACTATGTTGGGACACCCATTAAGTTTCCCATGTAAATTCGAAAAAATAAGTATTCTGGTAGAAGTATATTAAGATGGGGTGATTCAATCACCTGACCACTATGTTGGGACACCCATTAAGTTTCCCATATAAATTCGAAAAAATAAGTATTCTGGTAGAAGTATATTAAGATGGGGTGATTCAATCACCTGACCACTATGTTGGGACACCCATTAAGTTTCCCATGTAAATTCGAAAAAATAAGTATTCTGGTAGAAGTATATTAAGATGGGGTGATTCAATCACCTGACCACTATGTTGGGACACCCATTAAGTTTCCCATGTAAATTCGAAAAAATAAATATTCTGGTAGAAGTATATTAAGATGGGGTGATTCAATCACCTGACCACTATGTTGGGACACCCATTAAGTTTCCCATGTAAATTAGAAAAAATAAGTATTCTGGTAGAAGTATATTAAGATGGGGTGATTCAATCACCTGACCACTATGTTGGGACAGCCATTAAGTTTCCCATGTAAATTCGAAAAAATAAGTACTCTGGTAGAAGTATATTAAGATGGGGTGATTCAATCACCTGACCACTATGTTGGGACACCCATTAAGTTTCCCATGTAAATTCGAAAAAATAAGTATTCTGGTAGAAGTATATTAAGATGGGGTGATTCAATCACCTGACCACTATGTTGGGACACCCATTAAGTTTCCCATGTAAATTCGAAAAAATAAGTATTCTGATAGAAGTATATTAAGATGGGGTGATTCAATCACCTGACCACTATGTTGGGACACCCATTAAGTTTCCCATGTAAATTCAAAAAAATAAGTATTCTGGTAGAAGTATATTAAGATGGGGTGATTCAATCACCTGACCACTATGTTGGGACACCCATTAAGTTTCCCATTTAAATTCGAAAAAATAAGTATTCTGGTAGAAGTATATTAAGATGGGGTGATTCAATCACCTGACCACTATGTTGGGACACCCATTTTGGTCAACTTTCGCGGCGCAGAAAATTTTGACAAAATAGATCCCTTTCTCTCAGCTTCGTTAAGGACGACAGTAGAGGCTTAATTGTAATTGGGGCAAGGAAATGATTTCTAAATTTTTTCTGCCCCTTTACAAGTTTTGGTTAACTGAGTCGTTCTCGTCATTTTTTCTTTGTTCAAAAGAATTTGGCTAATTGTGGTCTAGATTTTGCAATATTTAATTTACCTTAATTGTTTTTGCGAGCCCGCTCGAAAGTAAATGTGACCTTTCTGAGGTGATTTTCAGTGCAATATCAAGTTCTTCTAATCTATATTGTAGTTCAGCGAATGCGGTATCAAGCTAAAGCTTTCAAAATATTTTTTCTCTCATTGCCAAAAAATTGATCTGATACAAGGGCGGATCTAGGATTTTCTCGAGGAGGGGGGCAGATTTTCAAAAAATGTTCCATATTTTGTGGGGCTTTTTTTCAAAGTCGACCAAATTGGTTTTCCGAGCTCGCCCAAACCACAAAAAAGTCCCTTTTTTGTCTAAAATTTCTGCGCCTCAGGCAAATTTTTGAAAAAACAAGCCAAAAGTTGTTTTTAGGCACTTTTTGATAAATTTTTACCAAAATATTCACGTTTTTCGGCGCGCGCTCCCCCTTAAAGTTAGTATATAATGGCGCCTAACGCACCTTTGTAAAATTTCAGGGTCCATCAGCCAAAAATGGATATATCAAAATAGTTTAAAGGTGGGAACCTTTGGGTCGGCAGGGGGTCGAATCCTTGATGGAAGAAAACGTCCGCCCCCCACCCCCCCCCTAAATCCGCCCCTGATCTCATGCAATCCATTTTGCGCTCTAAGGATAGGATGATAGACTAGGATGATATCCTTTAAAGCAATGCCTCATCGTCTGAAAAACTACCAGAAAACTTTAAAAGTTTTCAATCGCAAAAAAAGTCATAGCAGCTCAGTGTCTGTTTCTTGCACAGAAATCAGCTATTTGTAAGAAAATTTTTGTGGTTTTTGTGCATGTGTAGATCGGAGAGGCAAAACATAGCCTGCAAAAACATTTACTGGCTTCAATACTCTAAAGTTATTGTTGCAGTTCATAAAAACGGAAAAAAGTCCCCAACGTTCCCCTATTTTCAAATTTCATTTTCAAGAGTTTTTTATGTAATTTTTTCAGTTTTAAGCTGGAAAAATGCTAGACGAAACGCTGAAACTACATATTTAAGGTAAAAACTCATTTATACCTTATTATGCGCTTTTCGCTGTATACTCGCTTGCTTTACTTGTTCAATATTTGACGAAAAAGAAAAAACATGAGACCGCGTGCGTTTTCTCGACATAGATCAATTGTTCGAAAGTTTAAAAACTTTTCGAATCTGGACTGTAGATTTTTTAATATGATATATCGCTCGTTCTGTTTCGATGATTGTTTGTGGAAAATTGTTGAGTGAAAAAAAACTATGAAAACTTTTTAATAAATAAAACGGAACTGAAGACAAACTTCCTCTCCAATAGTTCGATAAAGAAAGCCAAAAATAAAAAAGCCTCAGCAGATTTGAAGGCCGCGTTGATCCGACCTCGTAAAAATCAGAATTTTTGAGGCTTAAGGTGATCAGATGCTTCGCGGTTTCAGGTACTTAAAATAAAAATAAAGCAAGGAAAGCCGGTTACTGTGCAAGTAGCACAGAATATTCCGACAATAACCTTAAAAAATACAAAAAAAAAGTTTTTTTTTTGCAAATTTGTGTCGTTTTATCTGCGTGGTGTGATAAAACAAAATAAAACCGAACAAAACAAAACTTAGGCTGATTTGACAGTCATATAAAACAGTCAAATGAATCGGAAAACAGTTTTTGAAGAAAAATTTAAAGAAAAACAAAACAAAATGTTTATAAAATTCAAAAAACATTTTTTAAAATTCTTCAAAAACTCCAAAAACGAATTTTAATGAAGTAAAGTTAAATTTTTGTGGCTTAAATTGGCTATTGTTATCTTGCACGCTCACCGTATGAGCTTGAAATTAGACCAGAAAAAAATAGAAACTGGTTTTTCTCTACATTGGATAGCATTTTTTCAAATTCCGATAATTACCTTTGGTACCTGATTTTAAGTGGACAGCAAAAAATTATCTTAAAAACACGATTACAAAATTCCTTCACATTTTTCAAATTGTCGGAACAAACAGGAAGTCTACATTATTTTTGTTTTTATTTGTGGCAATTATTTATTTTTATTTCATAGTCGTTTTCATTCATATGTGCAAAATTCAGCCTGGACTACGTTTTGTACAAAATGGCCGAAATTGTTTTTTTGAATACCCAAGCAATTTCATAGTCACTTTTGATCAATTATATAAGAAAGACTCAGCCTGGACCACGTTTTAGATTTAAAAAAAGCTTGCAATTTTTGCCGGCATTTTTTTTCTCGGAAATTGTTGGTTTGAGCATAGAATCGATTTTGGAACAAAACAAAAATAAATTCTTAGAATTGATCATTACGAGGCCAAACTGTGCCTTCTCTGCATTGTAAGCGGAATCCGCAACAGGCCAAAATCAGATTTGTTGCGGAATGCGCAACACTGCCATTTTTCTTTGATCTTCTATGCTGTTTTGGATTCCACAAACAAATACCTAAATCATTATACCGCTCAAAATCGCTCGAAAAATAGGCGAATTTGCGGAATCCGCAACTGTATTTGCGGAATCCAGAACAGTTTGTGGAATGCACAAACAAATGGTAAAACAATTGTATCGTTAAATTGAGCTGTTGCGGAATGCGCCACTGTAAGTGAAATCCGCAAATTGTAAAAGGAATCCGCAAATTGTAAGTGGAATCCGCATTTTGTTTGCGGATTCCCTTTACAAATATGTATGTGTAGTAGCCATTAAAATTATATCTTTTAAATACATGATTTGATTTCACTAGAATTGAAATTCACTAGAGTAGAAATTTACTAGAATAGACCAGTGTTTGGGATTAATTGAATCCCAATTACAGACCAGTATTTGGGATCGATGAAATCCCAAATACTGAACTAATTCGACCATTTGCTATGCGTTGGGTTTCTAATCACTCTCAACATAATGACTCCAAATAATGGATATATTCCATATTTATTCCACATTTTTCCAGTTTTTGGGATTCCATCAATCCCAAGTACTGACCAGTATTTGAGATCGATGGAATCCCAAATACTGAACTAACTTGACGATTCGCTATGCGTTGAGTTTCTAATCACTCTCAACTTAATGACTCCAAATAATGGATATATTCTATATTTATTCCACATTATTCCAGTTTTTGGGATTTCATCAATCCCAAGTACTGACCAGTATTTGGGATCGATGGAATCCCAAATACTGACCTCATTTGGCGATATGCTGTGTGTTGTGTTTCCATACACTCTCAACCCAATGACTACAATTACTGCATTTATTTGGCGTTATGCTTCCAAAATCAGTATTTGTCGATATGCTGTGTGTTCCATACACTCTCAACTCAATGACTCCAAATAATGAAATTGTTCGCTGTTGTGTTTCCAAAATACTTTCCAAAAAGATGACATTCACCGATTTAGGTATTCAATGTTTTAAAATTTGTTCGTGGATTCCACTGAAAATGGTTAAGTCTTTGCTTTTAAATTCCGCATTGCTAGAGATAAGAATTCCATTTCAGCTTTTAATTGTTCATATGCAAGTTCAGTATTGAACAAATTTCGGAATCCACTTACAATTTGCGGAATCCACTTACATTTGCGGATTCCGCATACATTTTGCGGAATCCACTTACAGATGCGTAATCCCGATTAACTAGCTATATTTGCTTGTTGCGGAATCCGCAACAAAACAAATGTGCCGACAAAATTTACGTTACACGTATATGTATATGGATTCCACTGAAATTTTGTTTGTGGAATCCACTTACATTTTGGAACATATTTTAAGACTTGTCTCTGGAATCCAGGAACGTACAGACACAAAATTGTGCTCCTATCCAGTGCACAGTTTGGCCTCGTAATGATCTTGCAACAAAAGTTTTCCATCTAGCCATGTAGAAAAATGCTTGTCGTACAGTTTTCTTATATAAAATTTCTATATGACAAGGGAGCAGTTTTTTCTATAAATTCAATGTATGGAATTGTATGATAAGCATCTTTGCTGTTTGAAATTGTTTAATGTGCACTTTTTGTCTTTTCCACGTAGTTCGTTTCGTTGCAAGCACCACAGTCTTATTTACGTGTACGTGAAAGGCATTTCACTTCTTAAGCTCTCATTATCTTGCAATGTAAAAGTATAGCCAATGTAAAATCACTTACGATTATCATAAGCTTTTAGTCTCTTATTGAATTAGTTAAGTTTTTAGTCTCTTATTGAAAATAAGTTCTCAAATGTGAGCTTGAAGAATGCTTCAATTTACTATAATATACCGCATTTTTTAAAAATATATTCATTTTGAATTTCATATATTCCGTTTTTTATGCAATAAGTTAATAAGTGAAGGCGTTTTTTGGCCTGATCAATATTAGTATAAGTTGGCGCCCAAGGCGCTTTTAGAAAAATTTTAGGGTTAGTCAGCCAAAAATGGATATCTCAATGTAGTACAAAGGGGGACCATTTAAGTCGGCAGGGCCTCCCCCCTCCCCTAAATCCGCCACTGAGTCTACACATATCTACTTTGAAGCCATAGAAATTGCAGGTTAGTCCGAACTAAAATTCAAGAAAAAAATTCAAAAAATTTTGTCGACCTTTTTTTAGGTCGTCCAAACTGATTTTCCGAGCTCTTCCAAGCACCAAAAAGTGCCTGTTTTGGCAAAAATTTCTGCGCCAAAATTTTGAAAAACCGGCCGTTTTTAGGCATTTTTTCGAAAATGTTTACTAAAAAATTGCGTTTTTTTTTGGCGCGCTGCCCCCTTAAGATTAGTTTCTCAAAAAAGTGCAAACAGGGGACCCTTTAGTTCGGCAGGGGGTCGAATCCCTGGGTAGAAGGCCGTCCGCCCTCCTCTCCCCCCCCCCCCCCCCTCTAAATCCTCCCCTGATTTGTATCGCAAGTGCTCATTGGCTTGCTAGTTGCCATATAAAAACAAATTAGTTGTCACAATTAAGATCACAGTAATTCAATTTTGTGAGTTCTTCCGTTAGAGTTTTTAATATTAATCAGTTCTCGGTAAAATTTGTTGAAAAATTTTACTTTTTAGTACAGTTAATTGAAGTTGAATGAAAATTTAAAAACTATAGTGCACTCGAATCTTTTCATTTTTCTGATTGAATTATTAAAAGTATCTAAGCACATTTTGATATTATCATTTTTTGTCTAAAGACAACTGAAGGAAACGCGTTTGCAGCTTTCAAGTTTGTTAGTTTTGTCCAGTAAATTTAAATCAACCCTTTCTGGATACCCAAGCCTAGCATTTTGAAGAATCTTTGACAAATCGTGAAGAAAAACCTTTGAAAACTTGGCAAGATCGTGACAAGAATCTTGATTATCGGTAAAGATCGTTAAGAAAATTCCAAGAATCTCGAAGACAAAAACAAAGGTCGGAAAGAACCTTTAAAATTTACTACGATTTTCAATTTTTTTAAACTCCGGGGGGGGGGGGGGGGGTTAAAACTTGTGAGCGCTTTAAAACAAGTTAAAAAAGATCTGACTTTTTCTTCGTTGTCTATTACGTAGTATTCTAAAAAAGCTGATTAAGTTTTTCTATAGGGACTGGGATATTTTTAACAAAACCGATGAAGGTTGGATGATACTTTTAGAGTTTGGATACTCACCGCTTTATTTATTTCTGAGCATGGTGCGGAGCAAATGTTTTTTAGTTTCCAGTTGATTTGAACTTGAATGCATTTTGTGTGATTAGAATATAGTTCTTTGACCTACCTCCTCGGGTGGTTGTTGTTTTGGTTTGTGTAAAACATCCAGCACATCTGAGTCTGAACTAGATGATACATTCATTGCATTAATATCTGAATCTCCTCTACCATTTACAGGCGCTACATCATAGTCGCTTCTCTTCAAAGTTCCAGAATCTTCTAGAACATTTTCATAAGTGTCGTCCAAATTTTCTACTTTGATCACATCGTTTGATTGCAATTCTGAAGTTCTGCGGGACTGAACGGGTTTTCTGCTTTGAATTCTATGAAGAAAGTTTTCACTTTCTTCTTGTTTCTTAAGTTCTCGCTTAAGCTGTTCTAGCTTTATTCTGGTTTGCTCTTCTTTAATCCACAGTTCTTGATCTTTTTGCTGAAGCTGCTGATTTGACAACTTTTTCGAACTATTTTGTAAACTCTCGTTCTCTATTTTAAGATGCTGTAAAACTGTATTACTTGCAATGCGAATATTTCCTATCGAAGAAATCGGTTGAACTGTACTTGGCGAAATTGGATTATCACTCGACAAACCAGAGTTCGGTCTATCACTTTGACCTTCAGTAACCTTTTTTCGACCTTTACTACTGCCATTCGACCCGATGACCTCGACCGGTTTGTCTTCTGATAAGTTGTGTCGACTATTTGAACGCGACTCTGTTTTGTCCTGGAGTGAACTGCGTTGAGATGACTGTTGGTGTTGATGAATGACGTCCATGTTTTGTTCTACTACTTGAATCTTCTGTTCTAATTTGTAGAGACGCTTCTTCAGTTGAAACTCGGCAAGTTTTTCTTGTTCGATGTCCTCCTCGTCCAGAGATGGGTCCCTGTTTCTAATGGAACCTTATTTTTGAAAAAATCCAGGAAACTTAGAAAAGTTTAAATGATCGATGAAGGTTATAAGTTGAATGACCACAATTAGATGAATACAGATTGCAGCATCAGAAGTTGTTTTAAAGCTACTTTTTCATTTATAATTGTTCAAACTAAAAAAAAGTCGAAACTTCTAATTATAATGAGTCAACCTGTTCAGAACATAGCTAACCTGTTGTGTTTCATCTGAAGTACGAATGCGTGTTGGTCTGCCATCTGCTCGGCTGTGATCTGTGCCTTGTGTCTCAGAGTGTAGAGTGCCAACTGCAGCTGCTGCGCCTTCAGAGCCGCCTCCTTACTCTTCACCTGCTCCTTCTTACTCCCCGCCTCCTTCTGACCTTTCTCAACTGCTTTGGACACCTAAGTTAACCAATTTACTGCTTTGGACACCTAAGTTAACCAATTTACTGCTAATAATGCAATCACCAAATGAGCTTAAGAAATTTTATTTTGTTATTTTCCAATTTCCCAATATAAAAATCTCTGTTAAGTTTATTTTCCAATTTCCCAATATAAAAATCTCTGTCAAGTGTTCACAATTTGCTATTATATAACAATGTGTAAATTGGTTTTATTTGCTCACCTTGGCTTATGTAAAACAAAATTCATTTCAGCAAAAATTCCTTTCAATTACATTCAAGAATAAAACATTTTAAAGATAGTTTTGGACTCTTTTCCAGTTTCCTCCTTTGGTTTTTCTGAATTTCATTACTTCAAAGTCTAGAAAAAATGACTTTTATTATTATAAACTTGTTGTGATCTTACATCAGGTTTTGCAATTATTGCAAAACATACTTAGTTAATTAACCGGTCACTCATATATGACCTTCATGAGCCATTCTCTCCGGCGGAGAGAATGATCTCTCATTGCTTTAATGTTTTAACTTATCGACTAATTCATCTTAATTCTTATTCTTTTTAATAGTTTTAACCTAGAATTAGCTACAACAAAGTAACATTTTATCAAAACTTCATTAAAACGTGTCAGGGTGAATAGGTGGTTAAATTTTTACAGCATTTTATACATGCAAAATGCCGTGTGAACAATTTTTGAACAGCTTTTTATTTAATTTTACGAGGGCGGTGGCAAACTGGAAAAGAGTTTCGATATTAAATACCTTTTGTATTTCGCGAATCGTTTTCTTGTCGTATGGCGATAAATAACCGTTCCGCTTTCCATTTCGAGTATAAATTGTCTCCAAATCTTTGAAACTGTCAATTTTCGAGTCACCATGAACTTCGCCATCATCATCTTCCTCAGCATCTTTATCTACTTCCTGAATCGAAAACGACTTCTCAGAATTTTGCATCATGAACGAATTCTCAAATGATTTGTTCATCTTGATTGAAGATTTTCTATGCGACGTTCTGTGACTGTGTTCTCGGAATGAAATGGCCGACTGTCGTGTTGAGCTGCGTCGTGTAGTCGGCGGCCGAGCTGAAGTCGGCCGAGCTGAAGTCGGCCGGGAGGTTCTGGAGCTTTCCATGACCGAGAAACTAGTGCACATGGACTTTAGTTGTCTGTTGTTGCACTTGTCGCAGTTGCTGACTTCAGAAGTGAGATAGTCTATTTGATCGTTGTGCATCTGTCGGACTAAATGTCAAACCGAAATTTTTTGAATAATTTGAAATACGCAGATTCAAAAATGTACGATATGTAAATGATTTCATTTCGAAAAGCATATGGCATTTCTTTGTAGACTGCATCAACAGTTCATAATCAAAATTCAAACTATAACAATTTGATTAATATTTTTTTGTTGATTCGAAGTTTTCTCAGAAGAAGTTTTGCGAAAAGCTTCGTCAATATTTAGGTTTTTAGTTATTGCCACAAACTGCAAACGGTTACTCAAAATTTAACCTTTTGAAATCATTTCACATTCATTTGGCGTTTTGTCTACCGAATGTTTGCAGATTTGACTTACTATACAACATGCTCTCCTGAAGTTCATTCCAAGTCTTCAGGTGATCTGGGAACAAGTTGTCCAGCCTGCCCTCTATGAACTCGTGACTCACTCTCCAACACATATCTTTGTCCTCTTCCGTCAGAGGAGGGTTCTTGCCCTCCAAAGACTGAATCTCTGCCTCCAACTCACTTATTCTCGACCTCAGTCTAAATAATTAAACACAAATCAGGCTTATACATCAATTGCATGGTTGTGTTTTCAATTGTACCATAGGTTTTCAAGGTTACTTAAAAAGTGTGTCTGCAATTTGAAAATCTGTATAATTTAGGCAACTCATCCCCCCATTTTACATAAGCATCGTTTTTGTAGTTTAGTGAGGGGTTTGACAAGGTTATACATGAAGAACAAATATGTTTCTTATAGCATGCCAAATTTTGTAACAATCGCACTATGTGAACAGAAAAATTACATAAAAATTGCAGGTACATGGAAAAAAAGAGTGGAAATTACTTTTCAAAGTTCGCAGATGGGGGAGTTGGGATAAGGAGAGTCCACGTGTTTGATAATATGTCAGTCAGTAGCAGGGGCGGATCTAGGATTTTTTCGAGGGGGGGGGGATCTAGGATTTTAGGTTGACCCCAAATTGGTTTTCCGAGCTTTGCAAAGCACTAAAAAGTCCTTATTTTGGCCAAAATTTCTAGGCGTTTTTAGGCTTGTTTTGGAAATTTTTTACTAACCCCCCCCCCCTAAATCCGCCCCTGTGCAGTAGTTTGGTAGCTAAAGTAGAGTATATGGGCCAGATGCGAAAGGGCCACATGGTCAAATCGATACCTAACTTAGTCGAGATATTTTTTAAAAGTAGGGTTTCGATCGTTAGATTACAACCCTGTTCTTTATGTAGTTAGTTAGTATGTATATTTAGTAAGCCTGTAATCCGACCAAGCCAGATTACCATTCCTTGGGTCTCAAAGTATCTTATTTCAACTTTTCCTCCGACCAGCGCGAACAGCGTGTCAGCGCGACTATATGAACAAATTATGACAACAGCTCTTACATACGAAGTGCCGTGTGAACAGTTTTTGAACTGCTTTATTTTGTGATTTTACAAGGGGGGTGGGAAACTGGAAAAGAGCCTTTACATCGTAAAATCACGCATTTAGCCATAATAACACGCACATTTAGCCATAATAACTAAGAAAATGGAAAAAAAAAATTTAAACGTGGGGAAAGGAGTGGAAAAAAGCCCATAAAAAACATTTTTGGTCTTCATAGTTAACCTTGTAAAACCACTCGTTACACTAAAAAACTGATGCTCGTGTGAGGTGCGGGAAGGGGTTGGATGAAAAAGAGCTCTAATTAGGAAATGACCAACATATTTTGTCTTCCTATCTGGTCTACGTATCCCTAACCTTGTAAGAGCCCAGTAAACTCGAGTTTCACGCTGGTCTGGCTAACATAATATTTTTCTAAAATCCTAATAGCCAGCCCGGGTTGGAGCCAGGCTTGACTATGTCAAAAACCATGTCAAAGACTTGCAGGGATTGCCCTTGACTTCCTGGATTTGTCAGTCTAAGAGTTCAGGCGCAGACTTCTTGATTTTTTTGGTCGATTTATAAATTCGAAAATAGTGTTTAAGCCTGCGCGAAACAAAGAAGAACCAAAAATTAAGACTCATATAAAAACGCACCCACAAGTCATTCGACAAACAAATCGCAAGAAAAATTGCAGTAGAAGATTCACTATTCAATATAAATTTCGCACAGATTTATGAACAAAAAATTTAACTTTTTCTGTAAATCAGAATTTTTGATATGATTTGCTGTCATATTTAGGCAATTTTTACCATAATAAAGCAAAAATAGTCGGTTAATAAAGCAAAAATAATAAAGCAAAAATAATAAAGCAAAAATAAAAAACAAAAAATGGAAAAATTGCAAAAAAAAAATAATTTCAATAATTTTATATATTTTTTTGGAAAATTTTTTTGAAAAAATTTTTCTTGCCAGAGAGGTGCCAAATTTAGCTTTAAGAACTAGTTTTCATTGAAATTAGCCTAAATGCCCATTTACCGAGTTATCCTTACTTTATTTGGCCTTAATTAGCCGAAAAACAAAAAATTTCAATCGGTCTTTGACACTGGGATTTTTTATGCGGAATTTTTCAATGTCGTTCGTATCATGGATAAAAAGATGTTATTATGGTATATCATTATGCTCAGAACTTTGATTATTTGGCTGACCTAAATTTGCTTGGAAAGTAAAAAAAAACGGTCGGAACAACAAAAACAAAAACTAATTACGGCTGCCGCAGAAAAGTGTAATTTTGATTTTTTAGTTTTTTTTTGTGTGAAAAATTGAATCTGGCTTACGTTATACTCAAAAATAATAAAACAGAAAAACAATAACCAAAAGAAACCGCGACGAAAACAAAATAACAAAACTTCAAAAAAAGTGCAAACTTAATGATGGTATTAGGCTTTTTCCTCGTTTTTCCCCCTAACCATCTCCCTCCAAAAAAAACAAAAGTTCTTCAAATTAGTATCGTTTTTTGTATGTGGTGTGATGTTAACATTATGCACATGCGTAAAACGTTCGTAAACTAGCCATAGTCGACAACAGTTGTCTTCAAAAAATTGAATAACAAACAAAAAATGAAGAAAAAAAATCCACAAAAATTTTAAAAAGTTTTTGGTTTTTTTGGACAATTTTGTAAAAAAAACCGTTCAAAAACTTTTTCTTGCCAGAGAAAGGCCAAATTTATTTCGAAACTGGTTTCCGTTGAAAAATGTAGGCTTTTCTAGTCTTAATGAACAATTTACCAAGTTATTTTCACTGTATGTGGTATAAATTAGCCGAAAAACCACAAATTTCAGACCGTTCTTTTCGAAACTGGTTTTTTTTTGAAATTTTGTGACGTCGTTGGAATCACGACGACAAAAAATTTTTAAATGATATATCATTATGCCCAATCCACTGATTATTTGTGGAACATAATTTTGCGCGTGAAAAATAAAATGTCCAGTTTCAATTTTTCACACAATTGAACAAAAAAAATGAACGTTTTGAGCTGGAGCCATAATTAGTTTTAGTTTCGTTGTTCCGACTATTGAAAATGGGAACGAATTTCGTATTCGACTGTGTTTTTCTTCCTACACAATTTTCAACCACATTGAAAAATTTTCAAAAAAAAATCCCAGTGTCGAGAAAATCCGGTTAGAAAATTTTAATTTTTCGTCTAATTTCGATCGAATAACTAAAGATAACTTGAAAAAAGTTCAATTATTTTTTCTATTTTTTGAACAATTTAACAAGTTATCTTTAGTTATTCGATCGAAATTAGACGAAAAATTAAAATTTTCTAATCGGATTTTCTCGACACTCGGAATTTTTTTTGAAAAATATTCAATGTGGTTGAAAATTGTGTAGGAAGAAAAACACAGTCGAATACGAAATTCGTCCCCATTTTCAATAGTCGGAACAACGAAAATAAAACTAATTATGGCTCCAGCACAAAACGTTCATTTTGTTTTTTGTTCAATTGTGTGAAAAATTGAAACTGGACAACTTCATACAACAAAATAATTTATTGTTCTATAGTTTCAACCTAGAAGCAACTTTGTGGCGACAAAAAAACTAAGGCTTTTTTCCAGTTCATCACCCCCCCTTTCAAACTACCGAGTTTTATGGCTCGCGCAGAAAACTGTTTTTTTTTGGTTATTTTGTGTAAAAAATAGCAAAAATTATATGAAAAAGTTATGATTTCTGGTAAAAGCAATTGATCTTCATTTCTACTCCTCCTCCCCCTCCGCCCCAAACAAAATATTACCTTCTTCAAATTAATGTAGTTTTTTAAACGCGTTGTGATACTAATACTATGCACACGCGTAAAAATTTAGTAAATTAGTCATAATCGATAAAAGTTGTCTTCAAGAAAAAGATAACAAACAAAAAATGAAAAAAAGACGTTAAATTGTTCAAAAAATAAAAAAATAATTGAACTTTTTTCGTTTTTTTTTTGCTTCTAGGTTGAAACAATAGAACAATGAATTACTTTGTTGTATGAAAATGTCCAGTTTCAATTTTTCACACAATTGAACAAAAAAAATGAACGTTTTGAGCTGGAGCCATAATTAGTTTTAGTTTCGTTGTTCCGACTATTGAAAATGGGAACGAATTTCGTATTCGACTGTGTTTTTCTTCCTACACAATTTTCAACCACATTGAAAAATTTTCAAAAAAAAATCCGAGTGTCGAGAAAATCCGGTTAGAAAATTTTAATTTTTCGTCTAATTTCGATCGAATAACTAAAGATAACTTGAAAAAAGTTCAATTATTTTTTCTATTTTTTGAACAATTTAACAAGTTATCTTTAGTTATTCGATCGAAATTAGACGAAAAATTAAAATTTTCTAATCGGATTTTCTCGACACTCGGAATTTTTTTTGAAAAATATTCAATGTGGTTGAAAATTGTGTAGGAAGAAAAACACAGTCGAATACGAAATTCGTCCCCATTTTCAATAGTCGGAACAACGAAAATAAAACTAATTATGGCTCCAGCACAAAACGTTCATTTTGTTTTTTGTTCAATTGTGTGAAAAATTGAAACTGGACAACTTCATACAACAAAATAATTTATTGTTCTATAGTTTCAACCTAGAAGCAACTTTGTGGCGACAAAAAAACTAAGGCTTTTTTCCAGTTCATCACCCCCCCTTTCAAACTACCGAGTTTTATGTTTGTTTTACGTGTTATTACGGCTAGATGCGTGATGTTACGCTGTAAATTATAAAGAACAAATCTTTTCAGAATTGTAGATTTGTTCACCACGCCAAATTTCATTGCATTGTGAAAACGTTAAGTAGACTTTTCAAAAATGGACTTGAAAGGGGGGAAACTGGAAAAAAGCCAAATTAACAACAAATTGGGCTCTTTTTTCTCTCCCCCCCCCCCACCTGCAAAATTTTACAAATGAAAAACTTGTTCAAATTATTCGATTATTATGAAAATTGGCAAAGGGACTAAAAAAAGCCAAGACAAACATATTAAGTCTTCATATTTAACCTTGTAAAACAACTCGTTACACCATATAATTGATGCTCGTGTGAGATGAGAGGAAAATGAAAAAGAGCCAAAAATTGTTACCACCCCCTTCCGCACACACACCTCGCACGAGCATCAATTTTGATGGTGTAACGCTTGGTTTTATAACCTTAAGTATGAAGACCAAAAATGTTTGCAATGGCCTAACCAGTTCGTATTTCAATTTTCATAACAATCGGATAATGCGAACTAGTTGCAGTTGGGGAGGACGAAAAAGAGCCTTGGAAGGGTAACTAAGATTTCTCCAGGTCTGAGCTCTTTTCGCCCACCTATTTCAAATTTTCGGTTTTCCTTTACGAGGCCAAACTGTGCACTGCATAGGCACACAATTTTGTGCCTGTATGTTCTTGAATTCCAGAGACAAATCTTTAAACATGTTCCAAAAAATAAGTGGATTCCATTTACAAAAGTTTCGTGGATTCCAAGTACAAATAGCTGTAACGTAAATTTTGTCGACACATTTGTTTTGTTGCGGATTCCACAACAAGCAAATATAGCTTGTTGTTCTATAGTCAGCAACTGTAAGTGAATTCCGCAAAATGTAAGTGGAACCCGCAAGTATAAGTGGAATCCGAAACAAAATGCGGATTCTTTTTACAATTTGCGGATTCGACTTACAATTTGCGGATTCCACTTACAATTTGCGGATTCCGCTTCTAGTTGCGGATTCCGCAACAGCTTAATGTAACTATAAACATGTCTTGTTATCTGTTTGTGGATTCCACAAACTGTTCTGGATTCCGCAAATACAGTTGCGGATCTCGTAATTTTGCCCATTTTGGAGCGATTTTGAGCGGTATAGTGTTTTAAGTATTTGTTTATGGAATCCAAAACAGCAAAGAAGATCAAAGAAAAGTAGCGATGTTGATTTTGGCTTGTTGCGGAAACCGTTTCGTCATAGTATCTAAATTCGATTCCAGTTCCAATTCTAGTTGTGCTATTTAATTAATTTATCTGTCTGGCGCTAACTAGTATTTAACCTTCGGAGATGTCTGTCACCTTCGGTTGACCGCCAATTTATTGTCTCCGACTAACTTTCCAACACACGGTTACTTATCTCACTGGATTAATTAAAACTATCGAAACCGTATTTCCACATGGCGCAGCCAACAGGCCAAAGTGGGGTGGAAAAACCCACTGGGGATTACATCGTTTTGGCCCTCGACGTTCGCAGAGCCACCAATGCTATGGGAGTTTTGGTTTAATCGTTTTCAATGGGGAATGATGGCCAAACATAGCCTAAATCCGAAGAACTTCTATTATGCCAGTACGTTAACCGCAGCGCAGGTTACGGCACTACCGGAGGAGGTAGACGGAAAAAATCGCCTGGCGTCGGAGCAAACGCTTATCTCGAACTTGTATTTGTGTCTGGGGGAGAAAAAACAGGATGAGCTACCTAAGAGGAGGCCACATCTAGATTTATCTACAACAAGGTACTCAAGGTTATTAGATACTATCGAAACGGAATTTAAGAAGGAACGTAAAGAAACTTATGAATCATTCCAATTATTGGCACGGAAACGACAAATAGAAGAATCCTTGGAGCAGTTCCACTCAGTGTTAAGCGGGCTGGCCGCCCGATGTAATTTTGGAACGTTGAAGACCAGAATTCTGCGGGATGTGTTCATTAAGAACATGAACAATAGAGAGGCCCAAAATGAGCTATGCCGTTCGACTAAGACACCTGAGGAGGTGTACCGTAGTGCAATTTCATACGAACGTGGATACAAGTATGTTAAATCATACGGATCGGCAACCGGGGGAGCAACAACTAGTGGCACCACCGGTGGAAATGGAGCGTTTCAGATCAAAACGGAACCGGTGGGAACAATCCGAGGAGGATACCGAAATAATAGACAGCGCAGCCTTGGATCGTTCAGAGGACGAACAGAGATGAGAGGAGGAGTTTCTAGAAGATGTTATCATTGTGACCAACCCAAGTTTACTCCGGAACACCTTACGAAATGTCCAGCCAAAAATGCGAAGTGTAATTTCTGCCGGAAGACGGGACATTACGAGAGAACTTGTCGAGAACTTGAACCGACAACTGGTGGGGGGGGGGGGGCAGATATTGAAGGGGAGAGACAAGGAACGTCTATTGGGGGACAGGACCAAGTACAAACCGAAACCATCACGATTCGACCAAGCAACTATGAGACGGCAACAGAGTATACGATGGCACGCGAAAAAGAGATCGAAGCTAACCGAAGGAAGGAAGATACCGAAGGAAATATACCACAGGAGGTGGAACGCGAAGCAGAACAAATTCCAGCAACCGGGGAAAAAAGCGTGGTCGAAAACAACGAATTGTTTCTTATTCAAGCCAAGATTCGGCGAGTTCATTTGACGAAACCAGTTCAAGACGGTCGGGCACAAAACGAACAGCAGTAACTAAGATTGGGGCAGTTATGATTGATACCATCCAAAAGGCGGATAAGTCAGGAGCAAAATGAAGAAAAAGAGTAAAAAAACGTGAGTAAAAAACTTACAAAAACAAACTTACAAAATTGTAGAACATGAGGAGGTCCAGGGAGAGGGCATGCCGTGCAGCGGCAAAAACTCAAAAGTTTATGTTTTAAAATGTTGTCGTAGTTGATTAACAAAACTCTAGTTCAAACTCGTTATTAACCTTATTGATTTATTGATAACAGCATTGCATTGGATACGTTACTTAAAGTCATCAATTTTTACAAGGAGGGAAAGGTCATAGTATCTAAATTAGTTCATGTTTCGATTCCAGTTCCATTTCTAGTTGTGCTATTTAATTAATTTATCTGTCTGGCGCTAACTAGTATTTAACCTTCGGAGTTGTCTGTCACCTTCGGTTGACCGCCAATTTATTGTCTCCGACTAACTTACTAACACACGGTTACTTATCTCACTGGATTAATTAAAACTATCGAAACGGTATTTCCACAGTTTACAATGCACAGAATGCACAGTTTGGCCTCGTAATGTCTTAGTTGTATTACGTGCTATTAAGGCTAAATGTGTGATGTTACGATGTAGGGTATGGAAAATAAATATGCTCACAATAATTAGTTTTGTCACTATGCAAAATTTCATTGCATTATGACTACGGAAAATACGTTTTTCAAAACTGAAATTCAAATCTGAGGGAAGTGGAAAGGAGTCCAGGCCTGTTTTTCCATGAGTTTTCATCTTAGACTTCGTGGCAGGGTTTCTGGATGGCCCCTGCCAGGAAGTCTAGGGTTACCCTGGACTCTGTAATTTCCTGGCAGCATACCCAAGATTTTTCCCTGGCTATGTAACCCGAGAGGGATGTAATGCATACCTCATTTTACTGTTTCTGTTTCTTACCTCTTAACTAACACCTTCTGGTCAACTTGGTCATTCCTCTTTGCAAAATTGGCAACCAATGCGACCCTCTGGGCAAACCTACATGTCGAAATTGATTCACCCAAATTACTCGTATCCAAGTGTAAATTTGCTATCATAGCTGTCACGCAATTACCTCCCAAACTGTCCCGAAGAATCATGGTTAATTGCGAGTTCCGATAAGGTATATGTAGTTTCCGAACGTGAGCTTTATCAGTGCCACAAAGTCTCTGTTCTAATTGAAGCGCCAAGATAACCTGTTCGAGATAATGCAATGATAAATTTATAGACTGAGCTTCTCTTAGAACTTTACCACTAGCTTTAGTTTTAGACACTCTTTCCGATCCTGCCAAATCTACAATGTGAAGTTTCGAAAAAGTTTTTGTTTCGGATGCAACTTTCTGTGTGGTCAAATATAACGAGAAAATACCATGTGAACGTGAAGATATCAAATTAGCCGATGTCTCTGCAACTTGTCGGTTAGCTACTGCGCGCGCAAACAACTGTTGGGCTATTTTCTCCGTCGGCGCGGCAATGCAGCTTAAGTTTTGAAAGAAGGAAACACCTCCGCCTCCCTCGCGAACAGCGATTCTTGGAAAAGTAGAGTGTCCGTTTTTGCCCACAACTGGGTTTAACAAGTCGTAAGCCGCTTCTTGGTAAATTTCAATGTAAGATAGCTGAATTTCAACATGCTCATCTTTTCGTTGTTGAAGACTTTCGTAAATGTAAGAAATTGATCGTTGTGTTATTCCCAGATGATTCAAGTCGCTTTTTCTGCCTTCAACCGTGTAGGATTTTCCCGAAGCAGTTTGGCCGTAAGCAAAAATAGTTGCGTTGAAACCCAAAATAAACTGCTGAAGCAACCCACTGTCGACTGAAACTTTCCTGAAAACATCTTCTTGGCCTGCACTTCGGTCGAAAACGTGTGAAAACTTGAAGTCGTATGTAATCGGGTGGTGTGTTGCGCCGGTAACCGAGAGCTCGTTAAACTGGGCAGTTAGGGTTTTCTCACCTACTATGAAAAATTCACTCGGCTGAATATCCGAACGAGGTCGGGCGAAAACTTTAATATGTGCCATTTTGAATCTCTAATTGTGTTCGGCTTTCGGTTTTTGACTTGTTTTCTGGCAGACTATTGTGCTTGTAAGCTACAGCAATGAATGCTGTTTTGACCGATGTTTGTGAATTTAAATTAGCATATTGTAATTTTCACAGTGTACTTTTTGCTGCTGATTGATATTACAATATGCATGCTTCGTTTGAGCTTTGACAAGGAGTGTACAATCTATGCAATGACTAATTTTTGGACCTGTTGACTTTTGATAACAAAAACAAAGATGTTGGTTTTTTAAAAGTTTAAAATTGCACGAGCTTATATTTGAATTACTAAAAATAAATTGGAAGGTGAAATTAAAAGAAGTTCAAAAAGTGAAAGTCTGTTTCTTTAAACCAGCTTGAACTTTTTCGGTTGTCAAAAAATGACATTGTAACGAAAAATGAGAAAAACAAGTAATTGACTGTGATAGATTTGAGTTTCAACTTTTTATTGAAAACACTTAAAAAGCTCAATCAGACTTCTACGAGAGGTAAAGAAGAATAACTGAAGATGATGAAAAAGCGGAGCTCGTCGCGAGAGCTCATCACCCCGGAGCAGTCGGCAATCAGGCGTCGCACGAGTGAGCAGCTGCTGACGAAGCGAGAGACCCAAACGAGCCTGGGCTCAGGACTGGGAGGCAAAACAACACAGTTATGATATCCTTTTCTACTACCGGCTCTTTTCCTCCCCCCCCCCTCATTTCAGTTTTAGTTTTAAAAAAATGCGTTTAGCCATAATCACATATAAAGCAACTATAAGAAAAATAAAAATTGTTAATGTGGGGGAAAGTGGAAAAGAGCCCTACCCCCTTCTATATTGCTGCAGATACTAGGCTCTTTTTGGCTCTTTTCCATTTCCCACATATTTCAAATTTTTCATGTTTTTCAATTTTATTTGGTGTTATTGTGGCTGAACGCGTGGTGTTACAAATTAAGAATGAAGAACAAATATGTTCACAATAGTTAGTTTGGCCACCATGCAATTTCATTACATGATGACAACGAAAAAATACTTTTCGAAAACCCAACACAGATGTAAGAGGAACGTGAAAAAGGGCCCTCTTTTTTGTTTCTTCCGTTTTTTTTTTGCATATTTTTTAAAGGGTAGTTTAAAGGGCTCTTATCCACTTCCTCCATTTTTTAGTTTCAATTTTCAAAAACTATTCGGCTCTTTTTTCCAGAATTGACTATTTTTGTGAAAAGAATTGTGATAAAATTGCCGTGCGATCAATTGTCGCTTTTTAAAAGAGCGACGAAGTGTCGCTTGCGATCAATATTCGCCTGCTACGAATTGTCGCCGTACCCATCTACGTGTACCCCTTTCCCCAACGTTCACACCCCTAAACACACTTCCAAACACCCCACTCCACACAACTTCCAACCTCCCAAACACACCCTAATGCCCCCAACCACCAAACATCATTCCAAACCCCTCCCCCATACACACCCTTCCATCCCCAACCCCCTCCTCATCCCCCGTCAAGTTCTTTGCTTATCCCCTCCCCTTGTCCCCCCCCCCCAATTGAAGGGGGGCTTAACATGGGATGGGAGGAGGGAATTAGGGCGTAAAGTGCGGAGAAGTTAGAAGAAATCAGTAGAAACTAGACAAAAAAGAAAACATAGCAAAACAAGACTGCTCGTATCAGGGCAAAGCCCTGAAAGTTCCGACTGCCTTTTAACGGCTCTTTTCCAGTTTTCCCCCTTTCAAAATACCGAGTTTTAAGTTTGTTTTACGTGTTATTACGGCTAAATGCGTGATGTTACGCTGTTAAGTATGAAGAACAAATCTGTTCAGATGTGTCAATTTGTTCACCACGCCAAATTTCGTTGCATTATGACAACGCTAAATAAGCTTTTCAAAATTGAATTTGAACGGTGGGGGAGACTGGAAAAGAGCCCTTTTAACATTTATGGAGCAGTAATAACATAAACAACATAAAAAATATTAAATGAAATAAAATAAATTAAAAACTTTTTTCTAAAATTTGAAAATTTTTCGATGAAAATCATCCCCCCACACGCCATATAAAGTACAAAACAATAAATTTTGCTCGTTGTAACAAATCAATTATGGCAAATAAGCTTCTTTCAACCAATTTGGAACGATTTTTAAGACGGCTTTAGGACGCGTTAATTGTCCCAAATTGGTCAAAATGGCCAAACTGACAATCTTTAAACCCTCATAACTTTACAAAAAATGATCTCAGGTAAAATATCTTTTCAAATTTGAGCTCAAGACAACAATAGCTTTCGAATGATATAAAAATATTCCGTCAAAAATGGCTAGTTAAAAAGTCGAAATTTGTCTGAAGAAAAAAAAAATCCACCCCGAGCACAAATATTCCGTTACTTTCGTATCGAAAATCGGAACAATTATGAAGGGAAAAAGTTGAGAACGAGATAGCAATTTTTTTAGCCAAAATGAGTCTCCTTTCGCACTTTTCTAATAAAACATGCGGTAAATAAAAAGCAACTGCAATTTTGTGAAGATCAGTAGAAATTATAAAAAAAATATAACTTAAAAAATGTGATGGGAAAAAAATTTGAAAACAAGACAACAATTTTCGGCTTTTTTTCCTTCCCCCCCCCCACCTGCAAATTTTTATATTTGAAGTTACTGTTCACTTTGTTCGATTGTTATGAAAATTGACAGGCAGACTAATTAGGCCATGACAAACATTTCGTCTTCATAATTTACCTTGTAAAACCACTCGTTAGACCATAAATTTCATGTTTAAGTGAGGTAGAGGGAAAAGGAAAAAGAGCCCAATTTTCTTAGCCAAAATAAGTTCGTTTTGTCAGTTTCTAATAAAACGTGATTTAAATCAAAAACAACAGCAAAATTGTGAAAACTGCAGTGTTGAAAATTTCAGACTAATTTTAGAAAAAGGTTAAATAATTCATTAGATCCATTATAATCGCTCGAAATGGAATATAGCCCATTTGTAATCGATTAGAACCGATTAACTTCGATTTTTGAGGCTGACAATGAAAACAGAATATATTCGATTTTGATCCACGAAATTTCAGGGCGGGTCGAACTTTACTTCGTAACATCAAGCGTGCAGCCATAATTACACGTGAAACAATTATAAATATAACAATATGGCTTTTTTCCAGTTTACCCCCCCCCCTTTGAAATTTACTAGATGAAAACTTATTTGAAATAATTTTTCATGTTATAAACTGCATTAAAACGTGTCAGCGTGAACAGGTGAACAAACTTTCACAGCTGAGTTAGGACCGAGTTGGTTAACTCATAGAGTAATTTCGGATAGGGTACACCGTCTGCTCGTCACGCTATCTTATTTTCGGCCGGATAGATTCGTGCAACTTCTTAGTCTAATACCGATCCTAATCTTACTCTTATACTATCTAGTCTCAGGTTGTTTAACTAGTCTCTGCTAGGCTCAATAGATCTAGGGTATACTGGTTTATTGCGGCTGCTGAAGTGCTCGGGAGAGTCCAACTAATTTCTAAGTTAAATTCAAATCTCTCTGGTGCTGAAATTACAAGTAACTTCAGCACTTACAAATAAGTGGGTTGTTAGTTAGATGGATCATGATTGGTTAATATTAAATACTTTACATTGGTAAAATATCTAAATTATCCAATCATAAAATGTAGTTTAGATCAGGTTCCACCCATCCGGGTTTTACAGAGTTTTTTAGAATAGTTCTTCTGCAATTCGAAGGATGGCTGATGGAAGTTGGTGTTTGGCGAACATCTTATTTCTTCTGTTTCCTTTTTGTTAAAGAAGTTCCAGGAAGCTGGAGTTAGAGACATAAGACGTTGTGTCTTCTAGTGACAACGACTAAGTCTTCGCAACAAACTCAAATCTGATTTCAGAATGGTTGGCTATGTCAGATTTTTCTGTTCTGCGTGGAGAACTTCTTTTGTGTCTGATCTAGTTTGGGAATGGCGTGGAGATTGTGCGTGGAGGGGATGCCTGGTTACTCGGATCTGTACGTATACTTGAACATCGAGGTGGTCATTGGTCTAGTTCAATGAAGTCCTTTTCTGCGAAGTCAAGTCGTACTCTAAATCCTTTGAGTTGTGATTGTGAGTGGCATATCGATTGTGGTTGGTCATTCTCTCTCGAGTGTAGTGGGGTCGTTTTGTCTTTAGATGTTCGTCCTTGGTGTTGTATTCTGATCTATGTATTGCATAATGTAATTTACATTTTATAAAACATTTATTAGTTTAATATTTTTTAATTATGATTTTAGTTAGTTGTTTTCACAAAAGCTTTTTGTTTTAGTTCGGTTATTTTGAAGAGTTACTCACACTTGAGTAGCTCTTATTAAAAATAGAGGTGTGGTCACAAAGCGTGGATGTAGCGCGGTGGGTTAGGCCGGCTATAGAGCATGCTCAGGACGTCCTTCCTGGTGGGTTAGGCCAGGAATGGGAGTATGATTTCATGCGGTTTTTGTGAGGGGTCCTGTTATGTGACAACGTTTTATGTTGGGTTTGTTGTGGTTTTTCTTATGTCTTGTTGGTTATGTCCTTTTTCCAAAAAGTAAATTGTTCGTGGTATGGGTTTGTCTTTCGACTTTTTTGTGTTTTATTATTTCTTTCTTAGACTTTATAATAGTCTTCAAAAGAATAAATTATCCAGTTTTAAACTGGGTTAATCCGGTTTGGGTACCGTTGGTTTCCTTTTCTTAGTCATGCTGTTATTCTATGATTTGTGGTATTTAGTAAGCTGCGTTGGTTAGTTTTGTTTAATATATGATTCCTTTCCAACCGGGTTAAAGGAAAGTTTGAAACATGTTATTATATGTTAGAGTTGTTGAGTGTGAAAACTTGAAACTGAAATTCATTATTTTAAACAATTCTTCGTGGGCGAGCTGTGCGAGTGTGGATAGAATTTCTGTGCGAATGAATGAAAATATCAAAAGGTTAGTACTGCAATTGCATTTTATTAATTTACTGCATAGAATTTGGAAATTTACTGCTAGTTATGGGGGAATTTTAAGTTACAAATTTTCATCATAATTAGATTTACTGCTTGTGGGGAAAATTTTAGAAATGAATTTACTGCATTGGTATTAAATTTATAAATTTATAAGTGTAAGATATTAATAGAATTTTTGAAATCTGTTTGATGAAATTGCGATTTTTATTTGTCTTCTGTGGTTTTTGTAGGTAATTGTCGGATGAAGGCTAAAAATCTAAAGAAAACATGGATAAAGTATGGTGAGTTTTTTAATATTTTAATTAGTTAGTAATATTCATTTAATTCATACTTACCTGTTAGTCGTCGGGGAAAAAACCGTGGGGGAAGATGTCGTGAATTAGTTCTGAAGTTGTTAGTAGTTTAGCTAAGATGCGGATGATATTTTTAGTCTGAAGTAGTGGCCAAAGCAATTGAAGTGCCTTAATAGTGGTTAGTTCTTCAGTGCCAACTGCAAACTCATAAGGTGTGTTTTGGATTAGATTATATAATTTGTGATTGAATTTAGTGTTGTGGATGAATTCTAAAATTGGGATTTCTATGGGTTGTACAAACTCGTGCGGGATAAGGAAGGGTCGGGATTCTTCGGCGTTGAAGGTCTTGGTGATGGGACAGAAGATGTACATTTGGGTTATGGGGTCATAATTACGAAGAATACCATGAAGGTTAGTATCTTTAATGCAATATGTGAAATTTAGGAAAAATGGTGAAGTGTATTTGGAATTAATGAATTGAAAACGATGGTGTGGTTGTCTAGAGGGTGTGTGTAGGTCAAAGTGATTTTGGATGAAGCGATAATAACTATATGTGTGGGTTTGTTTAGTGCGCAACATAATATCGTGTGAGCAGTGTAAATCTCTTTCGTGTGGTGCAAGGAAATGAAAGGTTAGTGAAAATATTTGGAAGCGTTCTTTAAAACTTTCGTATGCTTGTGTGTCTGTTAGTGCTTCTGAAATAATGTGATCAAACTTTCGGTCGAAGATGTTTAGTGTAAATATATATGGTGTCTTGATGAAAAATTTCTCGGTAATTTGTGGATTAGCGAAGCGATCGTCGTCTAAGAATTGATCTTGCTTAGCTCTGATGATGTTGTGATCATAGTATTCGAGTGTATATTCGTTAGCTCTAGGTGCAGTGTGTGTTTTTAGTGATTTTTTATATCCAACGTAAGTAAATTGTCTAGCGGTTAGTGGTGTAGTGAGTCGATATAGCATGTCCGTATTTCGCTCTATATCGATGTGAGTGTTAGATAAAGGTAAGCAAAGAGGGTTAGTAAAATGATAATATGAGGTCCAAGAGAGAGTGGGCATTAAAACGTATTCATCTACAAAGTTGCGTGTTTCGTTAGTGTCGTGGGGGGTGTTTAAGGTGTATTGTAGGAATGAGGGTAAGGTGATGGCTAAAAATTCTTTTGTGTTAGTATGCTTGGGGTGGTTGATGTATTCACGGGCTGTTCCTGGTTTTGCTGGGAAAGGATGGTTGGGGAACTTTCTTTTAAAAGTGCGGTAAGCTCTATTAGTGTTGAGTGAAGATTCAGTTGATGTGGATGATGGTGCTAATGATTCAGTATAATTTGAAGAGGGTGTAGGGGTAGGGGGGTTGGATGAATTTATTGTGGAGGAGATTTGGTTTATGGTTGGGGTATTAAGGTGGTAGGGTTGTTGTTGAAGGGTAATAAAATTATCTAGCTCTGGGGAGATTCGGGGGGTGTCTGGAGAATGAGATGATTGGTCAGAATGGTATGAGGAGTAGGTTGGGGTAACTTGGGAAGCATAAGAGGGTGTGGGAGTGATTGGGTCAGGGTTATTGGATAATATGGGTTGAAAAGGGGGTTGAGAAAAATTAGAAGAGTTATGAAAATTATTGGATGGGGATGGTTCTGAGTCGGCAAATTCATCGGGGGTTTCAATATTCGGGTTATTGAGTTGTGAGATGGAATATAAAACTGAGATGTGTGAATTAGTGTCGGAATTCATGCCTGATGTTACATTACTAGGTGAAAAATCGGGTGGCGGAAAAGCAAAAAGTGGTATTATTGGGATTGGAGAGGTAAGATTGGTTGGGTGGGAATTTGATCGGTGTAGTGATCCAAGTTGGCGGCTCATCGTGGGCTAAAAAAATGATTATTTTGAGACTGAAAAGCGGTGGTATGGGGTTGTTCAATAATTTGTTCATAAGTATTATCATCTTGTGACTGGTGTGTCATTATATGTTGGATGGGACTTTGTGATGTGGTGAGTCGAAAATTTGGATTATGTGTGATGGCTAAATTTCGAAAATTTCGTGGGACTAGGGATAGTGGATGGTTATTTGGTAGGGCTGGTAATTGTGGTGCCGTTGGCGTTATGTCTACATTGTTATGTTCTTCGTCGTATGTATTTTGTCGTGTTGCTATTTTTGTGTTATATTCTTTTATTTGTGCGTCTAAAAGAATTTTGTTTATAGATGTAGAAAAGATTCCAAAAAATCCTGCAAAGAGTATGCGTGCTACGCTTGCTTGTCTGTTTACTTGTGTGTGTATAGCACATGTGTTGTAGATTCCTTTTAAAAGTGAGAAAAGAAATCCAATAAAGTTAAACATTGCGTATAAAATAGTCAATTTTTCTAAGATGTAGTAGGGCCATCCTAGAAAATCGAGGATCTCATTTTTGAGTGTAACAAAGTTAAAAATGTTAATTGGTGATATATCTTGGGGACGGTATTTTTCACCGTTTAGATATATATAATCTTTAATGTCTTTAAAATATCCGCTATAGTCTTGCGTGTAGATATCGGCAAATCCTGCGGTTTCTGCAAGTTTGCGTAAATTTTGGTCTATTGATTGTCTTTGTATAGTGTCCATTTGTGTTAATAATTCTTGGAATTGTTGTGTTCTAATGTGATGTTGAATATCTGATTTTGAATAGATTCCTATTGATTGTAAGTCTATATTTGGGTTTCGAGCAATAGCGCGAATGCTTTCTGGTGAAAATTTTTTGAGTGATTGCATTAATGTGGGATATGGAGTGAGAAGATAATATTTATTTTCATCAGGGTTTAGTTGTACTACATTGTGGCTGTTTTCTGATCCACATGGGACTGCGGTATCCCAGAAATAGGTTCTTCGTGAAAGTGTATCCACGAAATGTACTTTATTCTTATAAAAGATAGGGATTCTTTTATAACATCTTTTATCTTCAAAAACGTATAGTGGTGATATTTTTTTAGTACAAGTATAAAACCATAAGATGTTTCCTTCATAGTCTAAAAAATTTGATCTATTTCCAGATAATAAGTATCCTGCATAGGGTATTTTTAATACTGCTAGTGCAAGTGATTGTAATATTTGTGTTCGTTCTAATTCGCATAGTTGGTGTAGTGTTTCTAATTCGGAGAGTGACATTTCTTGAAAAATTCGGCTAATTGTATAATCTAGTTTCATATCTAAATGAATATCATAGTGGATATTACCGAAATATGTAGTATTCATTAGTGATAATTCTTGTAAGCGTGTGCTTCTGGTGTCATGGGGTTTTAGATGTCCACCAGGTTGTCCGTTGCTTTTTTCAAAATTAACTGGTATATAGGATGTTCCTTCGTTTGGAGGATGACCTGTGGCATATGGGTCGATTTTTACTTTTCCAGTGGTCATGTCGAATCCTTTTTCGTATTCAACTAATATTTCAGAGTATTGTGTTCTGTGAAGTGGATTCCTGTATTTACATGCAAGTTCTGTTTCTTGATATATTTGAAAACGTGTCAATTTATTTTCTATATTGTCTATGTTTCTAAAATTAGAACTTAGTTTTCGTGATGGATGGACTTGTTCATATGGAATTGATTGTATAAAATATTTTTCGTGAAATTTTATCATACGAGCGTGTATTTTTGCTACTTGAAATGTTGTACATGTATCTTCGGGGAACCAAACAATTGTTGCTTGTGTTCTCGTTGTAGGGTCGCAATAACCTTGATCATTTTTACAAGGTAATCGGATTCCTTGATAGATCATTGTATTATCTGATAAATCTCGTGTTAGTTGTATTTTTTCGAGTTGTATTTTCCAATCGAAAAACATTATTTCTTGGTATCCTTTATTTTTTGTGTCTGCTTTGCAGTTTGATGGGTCATTTATACCAATGTGTGGTATCCAATGTTTATCGTGTAGGTCATAGGTTAATCGTCCGTGTGCGCCGTTATACGGGTATTTTTCGTCTAGTTTTATATGTCCTTGGTGTCTTTCAAGTTGTGATTGATGTACAGAGTCTGGAAAAACTTGAAAATTAACTAACTTTCTTTGGGAGTTTTTATTTCGTGTGATGTTTAGTCTAAGTAATTCATTTTTACAATCGTCGGGATTGAGATGTAAAAGACGTTCTATATTACTCTGATAGAATGATTCATGGTCAAGTCGGTTTTTGTTTCCGTTTGAGACTTGTGAACAATGTACTTTCTTTTCGGAAAATGTTGCTGTGAATTTATAACCTGTAACTGTTGTTGCTCGGGCTTTTGAATAGAGTGTTGCTATTACATCTGTGGTTTCTATAGCTTGTGGTTCTGTTTCACATTGTGATACTTGATTTATTGCATATTTATGTAGTGTTTTTTGTTCATTTTCTTCACAATCGTAATGTGTTACTAATAAATCTTGTGGTCCTGTACGAGGGGAAGGGTTTATGTTTTGATTTGAGATTACTAGAAAAGGGAGTTGGAGAAAAATTAATAATTTTAGAATATACATGTGTATGATAATCCTGAGTATGGATTATAAAATGTAATGTAGCCAATTGTGTTTTTGGTATATCTGTCGTATTTGTATATTACTTCAGTAGTTATAAACGGTGGTGGTAGTGATTGAGCTGTTATGTTAGGTGGATTTAATGGGTAGGGATGTTGGGTAATATTATTTAACTTAACTGTGATTTCAAACTTTAATTGTAAACTGTTTTGTTGGAGTATTTGAATATTGTGATCACGGATATCGTTGTGAATATCTTGGCGATATTGTAATCTATTAAGTGCCCAGTTATGAAGGCGGTTACTTTCTTGATGTTGTCCAAATAGTGGTGGAGGTGCTGTAAATGTATTCCAATCTAGTCTTAAAGGAATATTTATTGATGATTGTTCTCGATATCTGGCGTCGAGATTATTTGGAAAATTTAAGTTAAAAGGTGGTGGTGAAATCTGGCTTATTGATGGTGTTGATGGTAGTGATAATGTTTCTGGTAGTGATGAGGATGTTGTTGTATCCGTAGAAATATCTATGGGGTCATTGATTAAATTTGGTTCACCTTGTGTAAATGAATGTGTAGTCCAATATGGAAATCGTGATGTTTGGTTTGTGGGGTTGAAAGGATTTTCACGTATTTGCTCAGATGTTGGTGTTGAACCTAAGTAATCTGATGGTAGTCTTGAGGTGCTACGTTGTGAAAGAAGCGTAGGGGTTTCTGGTAATATACCAATGGGGTTTTCTGGAGTGTTTTGTGATGGGGATTGAGGTATATCAAAATGAACTCGGGGAGTTTGAAGATTTCTGTTTCGTCGAGGATGTATAATTTGTCTATTTATTTCGACTGTATTTTGGTTTTGACTAGGATTTCTTATTCTGCTTAGTTCTTGTGGTAGTTGTGGGTATAGGTTATATGTTGGTTCGCTTAAAGGTGCTTGTCGTTGAACTGGTTCTAGTGGTTCTGATAAACGAGCATGTCGTTCTTCAAAAGTGTATGGATTGTCTTGAAAAGAAATTCGTGTAGATGTTTGAGGATTTTGAGTAGTTGAAGGTGGTGTTTGGTTATCTTGGGATGATGTCGGTGAAGACTGATTCTGTGACTGTTGGGTAGCAATTTTTGATGGATTTTTGAATTGTTACTTTAGTGGGAAGGTTTATGTTTATTATAGTATTCTTCCAAAAAAAGAATTAGAAGGATTGTTGCTAGGGCAAATGTGAGGATTGCTTTCTTTATACATTTACATATTGTCAAAATGAGGGATGATAAGAATGCTATGAAAATTACAAACAATAAAAAAATATCGGTTCTACTGAAAATTGTTCGTATCATTTAGACAAGTTGTATAAATCGTACCTGTGGATATAATCAAGGGTTTTGGAAAGTTGGAGGAATAGTTCGAGTATAGTGTAGAAAATTAAAAAAATGTTACAAAAAATGATTAGGATTATTAGAAAAGATTCAAGTATATCAAAAAGAAATATTATAAAGGTTTCAAGTATTGTAAAAAAATGTTTAAGATTTATGAGTATTTGAGTAACTGATTGAGAGAAGAGCATTTAAGAAATGATCTCTTGGTCGAATATTTTTTGCTGTTTGAGGCGATTTTCTAGTGTGGTCGGATTATTTATTAGTTTTTTGACAAGTGGGTTGAGTTTTGTAAAAAAATTGTTGGGGGCAATTTTCATGGTGACTGGGAGGTCGTCTTTTTCTTTATTTTTGTTTGTCAAATGATCCGGGGTATGGTGAGATTTTTATACTTTAGGCTAATTAAAATGTTCATTTTGTTACTTTAGGCTAAGTTAACAAATTTGCTTTGGGGGTATTCGTGGTCTGAGTTGGGGAAATAATGTTGATCTTTGGGTTATTAGATAAGGGAGGGGTACGGTATTATGGTGATATTTATTTTAGTTGTCAAGTTGGAGTGGTTTGCTTATTTTTGACCTGGAGGTCGTAAAGTTATAGTTATAGATGTGCCTGGAGTTCTATATGATTCGTCTAATTGGTCTTAGTTTGAGTTAGAGAAAGTGACGGATTGGATGAATCCTATTGGTTTATTTTGAACTAGAATTATTGCGTACTTTTCAGCATGTTATTTTGAAAAATGTAAATGAAAAATGTTTCGGAGGTTTCAAGATTGTGAAGTATAATGTTAAAATTACTTTTGAAATTCCACTTTCTTTAAAATTTTAGATTGGGGGATGAATATTTTATAGTTTTTACGTGGTTGATTTCGGAGTCTTGTTGTTTTTCGATTTTCTGATTTGTCGATTTGTTCTTGGGGTATTATTTGTTCGGTCATTTTTCTATTTTTTCTTTGTTTTGGAGATTCTTTATGGTTTTGTGTATTGTTTTTGGTGGTGGTTAGTTTTGTGTTTTGATTTTCGGTGGGGTTATCATTTTGTTCTGTGTTTTTCAGATGTGGTTCATTTTGAATGATTTTTAATCCTGTGAAAGAATATAATTGAGTTAATTCGCGGAGTGCGTATTCTTTTGGGTAATAAGGTAATAGGTTGTTTCGATGTTGAACGATTTCTTTTTTGTTTGAGTCGGTAATTTTATATGTGACATCAGTGGGTTTTGCAATTATTTGGTATGGTCCTTTTCGAAGGGGTTGTAATTTTTTAGAAATTCCTTTTTGAGTATTAAAATTAGGTATTAATACAAATGTTCCAATTTTTAATTCGGAGGCTGGTGTAAAACGTGAATTGATTTGTTCATTAATGTTTTGTCTTTGTAATAACTTTTTTGTTATTTTTTGATAAATTTCATTGTGTTTTTTATCTCTATTTAGAATCCATTCGGTGTGTGTACCGGAGGCTAGTTTAAGAATTTGTGGGTGATGAAAATGATCTTCATCGTGTGTATGTAAAGGTAGGTTATAACAAATTGAGTCTTTATTTGGTTGACAATAACCTTGTGCGTTTTTATGAGAATTTGCTGTAAACATTATTGGTTTGCGTGGCTTTTGGTTAAAAACCATTTCGTATGGTGACATTCCTAAAGTTGTCGTAATTTGTGAATTATATGCTAAGGGAAATAATTTTACATCTGCTGACCATTCGGTATATTTTGTATCATTTCCGTTGATGATACATCTAAGATATTCTTGTAATGAACGGTTCATACCTTCGACTAAGCCGTTTGTCCAAGGTGCATGAGATGTACGTGGTTTGTGTTTAATGTTATATAAATGACATAGTGTGATAATTTCATTATTTATAAATTCTGTACCGTTGTCTGTAACTAAAATTTCTGGTAGTCCGAATTTTGCTATCCAGTGTTCATAGAGTGTTGTGTAAGCGTAATAAGCGTTACAATGTGGTACTGGGTTAAGTGCTACATAATGTGTAAATGCGTCAACAATTACCATAATGTAGGAGTTTCCTTCTGATGAGGGTGAAATTGGTCCTTTAGTATCAAATGAGATACGATGATTGAAGTACAAACTTTGTCCTTTAAAATCTTGTTTTTGTGCTATTTGTTTTTGATTTGGGTAAGGTTTATTTAGTTGACATACTATACAGTCATTGCATAGTACTTTTATCCAAATTGGTGCATTTGGGAAATAAAAGTTTTGTATAAAATTTGAATATGTTTTCTCTGATCCAGAGTGTCCTTTAATATTTTGTGTATGTGAAATATTAAAAGCTATAAGAATCATACTTAAAGGGAGACATGGAACTGTAGATTCATTTAATTTGTATTCTAGAAGGTCTGTGTTTTCGTTAATTGTTGTATTATTGAATTTTCGAAAATATCGGAGGAGTGTTTTATTTCCTAAAATGGTTGAATCTGCTTTGATAGGTTTAGTTTTATATTTGTGCCATGATTTCAGTTGTCGAATTACTGGGTCAAGGTTTTGATATTGTTTCAGTGTTGAAATTGTAATTGTTTCTGTTGGGGGGAGAAAAATGTTTTCGATTTCTAATGTAGATAAGGGTATTGTATCAAGTGGGTCATGGAGGTCAAAAACTTGATTTATTGTGTATTTTGAATCATTTGTTTGTGGTCCTGATAAATTTATTTTATCAGTTAAATCTTCTTTTTCAATTAGTGGAAAATGGTCTTTCTTAGGCGGGTGTTGTTTTGTTCGTTTTTGTTGGGTGTTATTTTTTATCCATTGAGAATATGGGATTGGTTTGAAAGTTGATGTTCCAAGTAAATCAACTTCATAATGATTATTTTGACAATCTAAATAAAGTGGGAAATGTTGTAAACTATTTATTTGTGATTGTTCAATATCAGTTTTTACTGCATATTTGCATTCCAATCGGGGTGATGTTTCGTTTTCTGCAAGGTAGAATTTTATGTTTTTGGGTATTTCAACTGTTGTTTTTCGTGTAAGTAATTCAGGTGGTGTATTTCGACTTAAGGTGTCTGGTAATGCAAGATTTTTTCCTGCAGTCCAAACTATATGTAAGTTTGGAAATTTCATTAGAATTAGTTGAAATCTGTAAACTCGGTGGTTTGGGTTAGATTTTTGTGTAAAGAGAAAGATGATTGGTTTATGGTCTGTGAATAGAACTGTTGGATGTTTTGATCCAAGTATCAGAAATTCATATTCTGTCAGTGTATATATTATGGCTGTACATTCTCTCATTAGAGTTGAGAGTCGTAGCTCTGCTTGAGTGAATAATCGAGAATTTGCTGATATGAGGTTCATTTTATTTGTACCATTATGTGATTGTAATAGTGCTGCACCGATGCCAAAGTTCGAAGCATCGCACATTGCATAAAATGGTTGATTTGAATCTGGAATTGTGTTTGAAATTTGTTCAGTTAAAAGTTTCTTTATTTCTTCAAATCGTGTTTGATGTTCTGTGTTCCATTCAAAATTATTTTGTTGTCTAAGGATGTTATAAAATGGTCGTAGATATAGTTGCATTTTATAAACATATTTACTTAAAAAGTTTAACATTCCAAGAAATTCTAGGATTTTCTTTTTATTTGTTGGTGGTTGAAGTTTTTGAATAGCGTCAATGCGTGATTTCAATGGAGTGATTGTTTTTCTTTCTATATTATGTCCTAAGAATTTAACTCTTGTCAAAAAGAAGTGTGATTTATCGGGGGCGGCCTTCAGATTTTCGTTCTGAAGTATTTGGTGATATTTTTCTAAAACATTGAACATCTCGTCTTTTGTTTGTGATTGCATAAAAACATCGTCTAAATAGGTGATTGCGTTTTTCTTGAGTATCAGTGGTCTAAAAATTTTGCTCATAAAAGCTGAAAATGCTGCTGGTCCTATGGATATTCCATAGAATAAGCGGTTGAATTCATATTGTTGGTTTCCGATAACAAATTGTGTTAAACGTCGTGATTTTTCATCTAGTGGCATTTGATTGTATGCACTATTCATATCGGCGGTTGTAAAGTATTTGCCGTTTATTTTTGTTAAAATAACTTGTATTGGTTCAATGGGCCAATTACATTTTGATTCATCTATGAGTGAATTGAGGTATCTAGCGTCGAGAACGATTTTTAATGATTCTCCTTTAGCTAGAATGATAACGGGGTTGATAAATGTGTTGCCTTTTGGTTGTTCTTCTTTATTAACTGGTGATATAATGTTGTATTGTTCTAAAATATCGAGTAATCTGTTTACTTTATCATGTAAGTGAATTGGTACTTTACTTGCTCTCTGTTTTTTGAAAACTGCGTCTGGTTTTAACGGGAGATGTAGTGATGAACTGATTTTTCCAACATCGAATTTTGATGTTGCATAGACTGATGAATATTTAATTAGCTGTTTGGCTAATTTTTCGAATTCGTCTTGTGTTATTTGTGAATGTTGGAAATTAAACATTGTTAAAAATTTTTGTTGGTCCTCTGTGTAGTTACTTATGTTGAATGTAGGTTTGAAATATGGAGTTTTTGTGAAATAATCCGTATTTCTGTTTTCGTTACTTATTATATTATTTATAGATAATTCTTCATTAAGAATTGTAGATTGGCAAATATCTAGTAATTGGAGTATATTATTTACGCGATAGGCTTTTTCGTGTATTGGTGATATTGTAGCGTTGGTTTCACAATATCCTAAAAGTCCTAAAGGTAATGTTACTTGGTAAGGTGTGTTGTTATAGACATGTAAGGAAATGATATCGGAATTCGAATTTTTCAAATATTTTATGGATGAGATTGTGATTTTGAAAAATTTGTGAATAGGTTTGAATTCAAATTCTGACATATAAAATTTTTGTTTGTTTTGTTCTTTATCATATTGGTGAACTTGTTTGATTGAAAAATTATAGATATTTCCTGATAGTGGTTTTAGGTGTTTTCTTTGTTGGTTAAATATCGGGTAGAATTTTGAAAAGAATGGTGGTTGTTTATTTAATCTTTGAAAAAATGTTAAGGATGTTTCTTTTGTTTTTGTATATTTATCTTTGATTAATATTTTACTATTTAGTATGTTAATTGTTGGTATATACTTCGAAATAAATGGTATTCCAATGATATTATATTTAATGTCAGTGATATGGAATATTTGTTTAAATGGCTTATTTAAAATTTTGCTTTGTTCCATTGTTCTGGTGGGGAGGAGAAATAATTGGATTTTTCCGTAGTTTATCAATGTTGATCCTTGTGCTGTTGCTAGTTTGCTGGAGGTTTCAAGAGGTGTTAGCTTTGGGTGTAAGGTTTTTATTTCATTCCATGTGGGGATGTTTATTATGTTTGATTCTGCTCCTGAATCAATTAAAAAATCTATTTCAAGGTCTGGTGGTTGAAATTCTTTATTTCTTGGGCTTTCTAAGAGAAATGGTATTGTCCAAATTTTTTCTTTGGGTTGTTCTTTTTGTATATTTTGATAAATGTGGTTTGTATTCAAGCATTTTGTTTTGGTATTTTTATTGGTTTGATTTGTAGTGTTAATCTCATTTGTTTCTTGTGTCGTTGGTGTGGAATTTATGGGTGTAGTGTAATAATTTTGAAGAAATTCTGATTGATTTTCATATATGTGTGATGGAAAGGGTTGTTCATATATGACAGATTCATAGTCATTTTCGACTTTTATCATATTGATAGAAAGAGTGTTTTCAGTATCACTTTCTGAATCTGATGATGTACAGTTTATTTGATTGAGTTGTAACGTATCAGTTACTGTGTCATCAATACCTGGAGGGTCTGATGTTGTTTCTGGATTAGATTGTACTTGATTGATTTGTCTTTGATGTTTAGGTGTACTACTTCTGTGGCGATTATTAGAATTATTATAGCTATTATTATTCCGGTGTGGTGATTGGGAATAATTTCTATAACGATTATTATAACTTGAGTGTCGATTTTGTGAATTATTTCGCGATCTGTTTTGATAATTGTTGTTTGGTCTGTTATAGTTCGATCTATTATATGAGTTATTCCTTGATTGATTGTTCGGGTAATTCTGGTTTCGGTTGTTTGAATAACTTCTATTTCGATTATAGGAGTAGTTTCTATTCCTATTGTATGATGAATTTCGTGATTGGTTGTTTGGATAGTAGTTATTTCTTGATTGGGAATTAGATCTAGAAACAAATCGTTGTGTATTTGAATTTGATCTGGAGTAGTTACTTCTACTATTTGGTCTATTGTAGTGATTTTGTGATGAATTTTGTGTATTTCTTCGTTCTGGCGATCTTCCTCTATAACTTGAGTTATATGGTGATTGATTTCTTGTATAATTTGTATTGTTCGGGAGTGGTTTTCCTGAACTGTTGTTGCTGTGGACTGTTTTGTTCGGTAGATTTTGATCTTTTTTCATGTATTGATAGAATGATTTATTTGGTTCTTTATATTTTTGAGGTTTATTTTGATTGTCTTGCTGTTTTTGTCTACATTCGGAAATACTATGTCCGTATCGTCGGCAATAATTACACCATTTTTTGAAAGATGGTTTGCCTTTAAAGTTTGGGTTCTTTTCATAAATATTGAGTATTTCAGTGATTTTTTCAACGAGGTCTGTCTCTGATTCCTGTATATTATTAATATTAGTGGGAGTCGTTTCAATTCTGTTAACGTATTGTAATTTCAGATTTTCCGTTTCTTCTAGTTTCATCGTGATTTCTGCTTGTTCTAATTTGTCTACTAGTTTTCGAAAATCTAAATCGGGTTCTCGAATTGAAGAAGGATGGGATGCTCTCTTTTTTATTGCTATTTTCCTTAATTGTGGTGTTAAGGTCATCATTAAGATTTCTGTCATCTTTGTGTTTTTATAGTCATGTGTATTTAGTGAGTATGCTTTTCGAACTAGTGTTTCGATTCGTACTGCTATTTGCTTGATGGTTTCGTTTGGTAATCTGCGAATTTCATTACATAAAACTCTTTGTTGTTGTTTGTTTCTTTCGGAGTCAAACATTTTTGAAAATTCCTGTGTAAACCTTTTCCAGTTTGATTTTATTTCTAGAGGTAGTACTGAAAACCATTTTTGGGCTGCGCCATCTAAGGTTGTTTGTATTAACGCTGTGCGTCGATGTATCCAATTTTGATGTAGTGGCGTATTAATTGGTTCAGGTCCAATATTTAAAATCAGGTTTGCTGTTACTGCATTTAAATAATCTTCTACAGAATATTCAGGGTCTGTTCCTGTGAAAACCATTAAAGGTTTGTTTGATGTTATTGATGATCCACCCATAAGGTATGGATTCATTGTCATTTGTAATGATTCTGCTGCATTTGGCATTTGAGAAAAATTTGAAAGTTGGTTTCTTGTTAATTCATGTTGTTGGAGATAATATGGGAGTGGTATTTCATTTTGCATTTGTGATGCTTGATACGAGTGTGCAGTCATTGGATTTTGTTGTTGAATTGGTTGAAAAGATTGTGTATTAATTAGATTTTGTTGTTGAATTGGTTGTTGATGTTGTGCATCTATTGGTTGTGGAGAAAAATTTCTATGATTTGTACGTGTTTTCTGTATTCCTTGTCTACGATATTCTTGAGTATTTGGTGCAAATATATCTGGTTGTAAGAAATCATCATCTGAGGATAAATAATCCATTTGATAAGATGTCTGTTTTTTATTTTTATTTTGTTGAAAAAATGGGTAATTTTCACTGTGATCCTGTGGAGGATTTGTTTGGAAATTTATTGAATTAGGTTGGGTCATTGGGTTATCCCAATTTCGAGATCTTGTATATTGGTTAAAATTTCTTTGTGGTTGGTTATATGTTTTTGATGGATGTGTATAATTATAATTATGGTCTGCAAAGTTGTTTCTAGTGAATGTTTTGCGTGTTTTTGATGGTATTGTCATGGGTCTGTATGTTTGGTAATCCATATGTGAATATTTAGGGGCAACCGAAGGTTTAACGGTTGATTGTAAGGTTACCTGTGTTTGTGAAGGATTTGTATTTCTTGGTGTTGTTAAATTTGGGCGTATTGGTGAAATACTTTGTTGTGTAGTTGTTGTGTGTACAATTTCTTCATTTATGAAGTGTGATGGTGTCTGGATATCTTGTTGAGTAAGATTCCTAGTTCCATTGAGGTTTTCATTGTGTATAACTGTAGAGTTTAAACTATTATTTTGTGTATCGGGTAAAAATGTATTATAGTTTAATGGTGTCGCATCAATGGTTAATGGTATTACTTTTACATAATCTCTTATGTAAGATATCGTACTTATTGCTTGACTTGAGATTGTTTGTGGGAAGCTTATAAATGCGGGATGAGACCATTCGGGGTCCCAAACATAATCTGATTGTTCTGTGATAGCGGTATCATCGTTCGAGTTTTGGGGTCTAAAATTTTTTCTTGCTTGTGCAATTAAATCAATATTGTGTGTGAAATAATCTATTATGAACCATGCCAAAATTTTTTGTAGATCGTGTTTTGTATGTTGTGAAACGTCGTCTTTCGTGAAATTTTCTTTAATGATGTTTAAATAACTAGAGAGTAGTGTGATTTCATGTCGTACTCTTAAATGTTTAGATGTTTCTGTCGGTGAGACATTTGTTATTGGGATTTCGTTTTCTAATATCGAAATATAACTATATATTATTGCGAAAACTTCATTGGTGAATATGGAGTTTGCTCTTTGTGAGTTATGATATTGGATGCTTTTTATATATTCTGAAAAAACTTTTGAAAATTCTAAATCAAGATCGTCTGTTTGAATTGTATATTTTCTATTATTATGGTTTGGTGAGGTGAATTCTATGGAGTAGATTCCATACTGTTGTGTTATGTTGCATATATCTTTTAAGTAGTGGTCTATGATTTGTCTTTTGATTTTTACATCTGGGAACTCTGTTTTACATGGACTGATTCCGGGTTCAAATAAATTTAATAGTAAATTTTTGCAAAATATATGCTGTCCTCTATCAGTGGTTGCATCTACTATAAAAGGAAAGATTTCATCATCATCTGGACTTTCTTCACCTGGGGTGTGCGTTGAGCTCATTTTTTCGTTCGATGACTGTTAATATGTAATTATTAATGTGTCGAATTGGTTGATTCCAATTGTATAAATGTACTGGTTTGTGTTTATACTGCTTTTTTATTCTTCTTTTTCCTCTTTTTGATGAATTTGAAGTTGTTTCTGAGTCAGAAAAATATAATTGATCGTGAAGTGGGCAATTTTTATCTATTGATTCTTTTAGTTTGTAAAGTTCGTCTAAGTTGTTGGTTTCTGATTCTGAAAATGCGTTTCGATTTTTTGAAAATCTTTTTCGTGTTATTTGTCTTTGCTTCGTTATTATTTTTCTTTTTAGTGTTTGTCGTTTTGTTCGAATGTATCCAACTGTTTGTGTATGAGGTGTGATTACAAGGTCGTATTTTTTGTTATCTATTTCACAATTGTGTAAAACGATTGTTTGTTTATTTCCTAGGTTTTTAAATGACATAAGGTTTAGGATGACGGATGCAAAAGGTTGTTAAATGATTTCTATTTTCCTAAACTGTTAGTTCTTACGATTTTTTGGTTAGCTTAACCTGGGTCTATTTGTTCAGGGTTGGAGAGAAAAGTATATCGATTCCGAAGAATGATTTTTTACTTTCTCGTGGCTAGTATAAGTTAAGGTGTTAACTTACTTAATCTTACTTAGGGGTAGTGATTGTGTTCAAGGGTTGGAGAATAGTAAATCGATCCACAAGGTTCAGGTATAATTAGAACGCGAGTAGTTCGTTAGATACTATTTTAAACTTACTAAGTCTAAGATTTATCCTGGGTCTGGTAAGAGGGGGGGTCAAGTGAAGGATGAATAACCGAAGTTCTTCACTATTTATCCTAATTTGAATGATTAGTTTTGTTTAAAAATTTCTATTAGTCTTAGGTCTTTAGAAAGGGTTGGGTAGTGAATCGACGTTTGAGGTCGTTAGACACTAATTAAGTGGGTGGGGGAGAACAAAGTTGTTCTGTTTGATCCAAGGATAAGCCTTGATGATCAAATTTGAAATTTAATTAAGTAGAAAATGATTTAAGATCCAAGGATAAGCCTTGATGATCTGGTTTTAAAATTAAGTGAATTTAAGTTTTAATAAAATTTTTAATGTGTGTAAAGGAAAGATTTAGTGTTTTGATGATATTAGTGGGTTTATGATTGCTGTTATGTTTTAGGTGATGGAGCTGGAACAACAGGATGATTTATGATTACTAACCATTTATTGTCATGCTACTAATTTTTATTTTTTATTTTTCAATAAATATTTTTCAAACATGTTTTGTATATTACTGCAGAGTTTTAGGAAAACGATCTTAGATCTTTTTATCAATCGTTATTGTATATTAATAATTTTGTTTAGCGCCTGTAATGATTTTGAGGATTGACTTCAAAATTTTAGGTTTGCAAATGAAAATCTAAATTCATTGCCAGTAGTATTCTAAATATAAAAGTTTGTTCTGGTTTTTGCCTAACTATCATATAGCTATATGGCAAGTTTCTACTTTGTCGTATGTCGTCTCTGGTTCGAGGTCTTCTTCCAATTCCGGGTAGTTCTGTTATGGTTCGGAATATTGGCTCTGATCTATTGAGTCGTAGAGACATTTCGATTAAATTATTGTCGTATAACATTTTGTAAATGTTTTTGTCTAATTTCTAATCTATTTTGGTTAATTCTAAGCTATTAAGGTCTTGTTCGAGACTTATGGTCGCACCAGATGAGTTAGGACCGAGTTGGTTAACTCATAGAGTAATTTCGGATAGGGTACACCGTCTGCTCGTCACGCTATCTTATTTTCGGCCGGATAGATTCGTGCAACTTCTTAGTCTAATACCGATCCTAATCTTACTCTTATACTATCTAGTCTCAGGTTGTTTAACTAGTCTCTGCTAGGCTCAATAGATCTAGGGTATACTGGTTTATTGCGGCTGCTGAAGTGCTCGGGAGAGTCCAACTAATTTCTAAGTTAAATTCAAATCTCTCTGGTGCTGAAATTACAAGTAACTTCAGCACTTACAAATAAGTGGGTTGTTAGTTAGATGGATCATGATTGGTTAATATTAAATACTTTACATTGGTAAAATATCTAAATTATCCAATCATAAAATGTAGTTTAGATCAGGTTCCACAGCATTACTTACATGCAAAATGGGCTCTTTTCCAGTTTCCCCCCTTTCAAAATACCGAGTTTTATGTTTGTTTTACGTGTTATTACGGCTAAATGCGTGATGTTACGCTGTAAAGTATGAAGAACAAATCTGTTCACAGTTGTCGATTTGTTCACCATGCCAAATTTCATTGCATTATGACAACGTTAAATAAGCCTTTCAAATTTGAATTTGAAAGGTGGGGGGGAACTGGAAAAGAGCCGCAAAATGCCGTGTGAACAATTTTTGAACAGCTTTTTTAAAAAAAATTTACGAGGGGGATGGGAAACTGGAAAAGAGCGATATATTATATATAATCTGTCTGCGTAATTTTTCAACTGAAATAAACTCAGGGTATAGAATGGAAAAGGATATGAAAAATTTAGACGAGGATGAGCAGGAGTACTCTACACAGGCAGCAGATGATCCACCAGGGGGACAGTGACGAGGCCTCCAGCAGCAGTGACGAGAGCGACGAGGAGGACGAGTTCATGAGTGAACAGGACCAGAGGAAGAAGGTAGTACCAGCACGCAGTGACAAAAATGGATACAAATCGATTATCTGCTGAAAAATGTACAGATTTCAGATCTGTTGTAATTTTATATAGGAAAACTTTGGTTATGTAGTTCTCATAATCGATTATAATGAATTTTGTTTTTTAAAAGTTCTATACTGTATATTTTCATCATATAATCATTATAAAAACACTCTAAAACTGTTTTTTTTTCTGTATCAAACTCTATGCATACTATATACAGATTGTATTCACATTATTTACAGATTATCTACAGATTATAGACAGATTATATAGTGATTATGTACAAATTATATACAGACTAAATACAGATTAAATACAGATTATATGCAGACTACCAAGTTATATACAGATTATAAACTAATTTGCTCAACATTTTCGCTCAGATAGAATGAGCATATTGAAACAAAATTAGAATATAGGCATTTTTTTTGAAATTTTTGTACTGATGTTTGATCTAAAAAAAAATTAATTTTTTTATGTGTAAACAAATGGCAGCCAAAACTGATTGCTTTATGTTAATTTCTCTAATGTTTCATGTATGTTTTTTCGCAAAACTGCGCTGAAAAGGTTGATATTTTAAATGATATTTGAGGAAGTGTTTCAAGAAATTACTTTAGAACCGTTAAAATGCAAAATCTTGGTGCGATCTCTTTAAACTTGTAGTTTGCGGGAAAAAATTTTGCTGCAGTGAGTTCAGCTCACTGTTACACCGAGGAAAATTTTTCCTGATTACAAGTTTTTGTTAAACTTGTAAAAAAAGTCATTAATTTAATTTTTGAATGGTCAAAAATGAAATGGTTACAACCCCTATACCTTTTAGGCATATAATCAATTTTGTACAGAGTTTATACAGATTATATACAGATTGCCTACAGATTATATACAGATTATCTACAGATTATATACAGGTTGTCGACAGGTTTTATTGTATAAAGATTATACATTGACTATATGCAGATTATCTATAGATTTTATAGAATAGAAAAATTGATTATTTTGGCACTGAAATCCATTTATTTTTGGTGGAAAAAAATAGATTCCATCTGTATAGACTCGATTATTGTTCTGAAAATGGTTGTAGATAAATCGATTCTATACTTACGTAAATCTGTAGAATTTTCTGTATACAATCGATTTTTATCCATTATTGTCACTGCGGGAGTGAATTCTGTGTTAAGCTTCACCAACCTCCCCCCCCCCCCATCGCGCCCCCACCACCACGAGTACCACTGATAAAACATGATTTTACAAGGTTGTAGATGATGACAAATTAATGGTGCTTTCATTTGGGTAATTATCAGGCATACAAAATAAAAACAATTGGGCAATGTTAATTTAATTTTAATTTAGTTAAATTACAAGTGGGTAAGGGCAAAAGGTGGGCCTGTGTTTTCTCTTAAATTCTCTTAAAATAAGATTCCAAGAAGCTGCTTTCCACTCTCATCTGTCTTCACATCGCATATTTTCCATTTCCTTAGGTTAACAAAAATTACTTGGCTAATTACGTGATGTGGCTGTTTTTCCGTGCTCTTCCCCCGCTCCACGAAGCTTTACTGTCAATACTTGAGTTCATAATGTTAAATTGCTATAAAAACTGGCATGCTGACTAATAAGTCTATTCAAACGTATTAGGTCTGCATGCTTAACCCCTGAAAAACAACAATACTAAAGCAAGTTGCTATATACGTGTATACGTGAGACCAGAAAAGGGAGAATAAATGAACCCAAAACCGTTTTTTAGTTTACCACCTAAAGTTAGTTTTTCGTAATTAAAATCAAATGTGGGTGGGGGAGAAACAACAAACTCAAGAAAGCTCTACAAACTGAACCAACTTAATGTAGAAAGTTGCACACCTCCATCTCTTCCAGTCCCTCTTTAATTTGCAAAGACCACTTTTGTGAAACGGTTTTCAAAACTAATTATGCTGGTACAATTCAAACCAGGGGCAGATTTAGGGGGGGGGGTGCGGACGCCCCCCCCCCTCAAGGATTCGACAGCCTGCCGACGCAAAGGGTCCCCCCTTTGTACTATTTTAAGATATCCATATTTTGTGACGGACCTTAAAATTTTTCTAAAGGCGCCTTGGGCGCCAATATATACTAATGGGACTAGAACTATATTAAAAGCGATTGGAAAAGGACATTTTAACCGTACAAAAGTTGTGTGTCTGTTGAAGTGTTGTAACATTCGCCCAAATACTACACAGCGACGGAGCGTAGAAAAAGTACCTATTAACGACTGGCAGGCGTCAGTTACCTTAATCCTACTCGTTTTTCACCGTCTCGACCTTGCCAGTTGATTTTCTGGTCTGTTTAGGGCTAAGTAAAAAGTTACTATTTTTAGGCCATCAGTCAAACGACTTTTGATCAGCTTTCGTTTACATGCGAACACAACCACATAGCTGAGTCTCGGATCCTCAGACTACGTGATTGCTATTAAAAGCACGGCTCGAACAACCAATTTTAATATGTTTTTGTGTGACAGTTCTATATTAAATCCATTGGAGATGGATTGAACCTTTCCTCTTTCTAGCTACTCATATTCTAAAATATCAAATTATACCGGTGTTAATTCAGAGTTCTACGACATCTAAGTAGCTACAAAGTCAGTTTTATATAGTCCCTTCACATAAAACAGTCTCTGGGGGACCAAGCCTCCGCTCCCGTAATCTTCCTGAGATAACGTTCTTATCTCTTCCAATTTGTGGCACGGGAGGGTTCCGTGGAATATTCCTTCCCCACTGAAGCTTCTTTCTCCACCAAATTCCTCTGCTAAGAGTCTTATCGTGTGTTGTTGCCACGATAAGAGGCTTCGTGTTTTTCGTCTCTTGTGCGACCGTTTTCCACATTATTTGTCGTTGTTCTGTTTTTTCGTCCCTTTCAGTCAAAATGGCCGTCTTTTTCTATTTCTCAGAAATATTCACTCTTCAATCGAAATTTTAAAAACAAAAATTCTAGAATATTCCTACCCTCCTTCGCAATACTTTTTCGTTACTAAGGCCTTTATTCGCTTTTTTCTGTCCCGCCGGAAGGTAGCGCTGTGCCAATCTGGCAGAATGGCACATAATCCCCGGACAAGTCCCCATCAATGTCCCTATTGATCGCATAACACCGGTTTGTCGTCAAGTAGTGTTCCAGTTCTCTGTAATCAATCTTACAAATCGCATAAGAAAATGAAATTTATCTGCTCCACCTCAACTCACTACGTGTTCACAAATGGCATCGTACTACATCTCACTGCCTTTCAACATTTTCACAAAATTTGCACCATGAGGAGTGTCCTAGATAAAACTTCTTTTCTGACTACTTACGTCATCTTGCCATAAAACTTCTTTTCGCTCTTTGTGATTAAAAAGTTGGGACGTGGCACGGCCACGCACCCGTTAAAATTAACTTAACGTCACTCACCAAGTATAATCATTTATTTATGCAGTCCTTTCAATATTAAAACTAAGAAACTCTGTGGCTAGGAAAGTTATTGAGTTACTCACCCTTCTCGAGCGAGTTTACCCAAACTTACCATACCGCCACACAGTGAAATTGTGTCTTACACAGGTTAAAAACTTCAGTCGTGTTTAAATAGGTAAATATACTCACCTATGCTCTATATATATACATAAGTAGTATAACTAAAATTTTCTTTCAACAATTTTAACAATTGTAACAATTTTCAAAGTCTGGTTTGACCAAACTAAATCAAAACAAAAAGTTTAACAAGTTCAATAATCAAACTTGGTTGATTGGTTTAAGTTTTAACACACAAAGACAATCAAGTTTTTTTTTCTTCTCTTCTTTTCTTGCTCACGTCTTCACTTGTCCTCTTCGTTCCATCATCTTCATTCCATTGCTTCTCCATCCTGATCTTCAGCTTCGCTGTCTTCTAGGACTTTCTCAAGCATGTCCAGGGAGTTGCGGGCCGTGCCCCAACTCTCCTGTTCCAACAGCCTCGGTTTGCAACAAGGTAGCAGGTCCACATTCACCTTTTGCTCCCGGTTCCTGCAAAAGCTGTTGTGAAGACATAGGCTCACATTTCTTTCTAGGTCAGCTCTTAAGACCTCTTTCTTCTCATCTTCAGTTACACAAGGCGCTCCAGCTACTCGCTTCACCGCCGTGGTGACCGCGTTTCTGTGTGTCAGGAATGCTCTCTTATAGGCTCCCGGTCCTATGTCTAGCTGGAAAGACTGATAGGCTTCCGTGTTCCTCGACATATGACGCTTCGCGCGTTCATACATCCACGATGTCATCACTGCACGGAACCAAGGCATCAATCTTTGCCTTGACCATATTCTTTCAATGGCTTTGGGTATTCTCAGAACCTTGCAGGTGGTCCTGAAAAGATCCAATTAACGACTCATCTTCACGTTGCTCAGCTGCTCAGGAGTCGGCACGGCCGTCTCCTGTTCACTTGTGTCCGCGTTAGCCTCCAACCATCTCACTGCCAGCATGGCACTAACCACCACGATTGACACCTGTTGATTCTGATCGGGCAACCCCGTAGAGTACAACTCCTCCACGTCCCATACTAGATTCCCGCGTTTGGGGTACCAAAACGTCTGCGCCAAGCAGTGGCAAGGATACTCCCCATGGGTTCTCACTATGTTCCTTCGGGTCCGATACCCTGAGGCTCCCAGCAACGGTTCCACCTCCATCAGAATTCTGTGTAAATCGTCTTTCTATTCTATGGTGGGGAATTCAGTGGGTAACGCTCCACTCGCTTTCTGCTTCTTGAACTCACTCACATTACCTTCGTTCAATCTCAGGAACTCTTCACCCACTACGTCTTGCAACTCGCCTTCAGATCTCTTCGGGACTGCCCGAAAGATCTTCGCCAACAAATCATATGACCTCTCCGACATTCTAGCCAACCTCACACACTTTGGCACAGAGAAAAGTTGGTCAATCAACACGTGCTGCGTCCTCGCATCCATCACCACCATGTGCATAGGATACCTACTACTACAATATGGCGCGGAGCTTGAACCCACCAGATATTTTGAACCAGTAGGTTTATGATAGGCTTCACTATCCTTCAGATTCATTTCGTTCTCCAGAGCTTCTCGCCAGCCTCCGATCTTCTGCTCTGTCTGCAATGCTCCAGGAAATAATTCCACGCTGAGGGACGTCACTAGCTCATGGGCACGCTCCAGGCGCTCAAGCGATTCTATCGAACTCGTCATGCTACAAAATCCCAAGGCTGTGGTCAAGTTTACATCCGTCACCCCATGACAGTCCGCGACCAACTCCATGCCACTCTTATCTGACATGCTCAATCTTCCGTACAATCGTGCCAGTTGTCGATGCTGCTCGCTCAGCGTAATCAGGCAGTGCCCCAAGTTGCAAACATGTCCTTCCATCCCACTATGTTGAGCTAAGCATGTGCCTTGCTTCAACCAATTGCTAGATGGACTTTCCTCGGATAGCTCCGTGGATGGGTTGCTCTTCCGCTTCGTCAACCTCATGGCCAGCAGATGGTTTATCATGGCCAGATCATGTAGACTCGCGTCATCATCCAGGTCTAACGTGATATCCGCCGTCATGTCCCAGATTAAACCGGCGTTAGGATGAGGACACCACGAAGGCTTCATGAGTTCCCACATCGTTACTAGACTGGTTTTCAAGGGACCGTCCCAAGAACCACAATCAAAACTCACTTGCCCCTTTAGCTCGGGAACCGAGGGTTCGACCACTCGTTCTTCTAAGATAATTCCCAGCTTGGGTTGTTCCACCATCAGCATTCCAGTTTTTTTAATCCGTTCAACCCAGAAATTGAGTACTATGACTTGCTCATAGTCGAAGTACGCTTCCCTGGCTTCTTCATTCACGAAGGGATTATACGCCATCCCCGGTATACCAGACACATATTGGAACGACTTCAGTTTCCCCAGTGTCGCAAAGTCTTTTTGTCCCCTGACTGCTTCAATCAGCTCCCGGTTCACTTTCAATTCTTTGTTGGAATATCTTCTCACTTCTTCCAACTTGCGATAGCTCTCCATGTCATTCGACTCCCTATTTGGTACAGTCAACGGCGTATCCTGATATAGTTCCAGGAGTGCCTTAAAGAAGTTCCTTTCGCAATTAACTCCCTTTTGCCGAATGATCTTTATGCATTCTCCCAAAACAGGAGTGGGGATACGATCCACCACGAACCTGACAAAGCAAAGGGCATCCTTACGCTTAGCCCATGCTATCGCAGAATCGTCTTTTGAAATCAACGCTCGAAGAGCTTCCATCAACTCCAGCTCTTGTTCCCGTGATTTCGAATCATTACTGGCTTCACATTCCGCCTTCTTGATGCCCATCAAGCACCAAGCCAACCGTACTTGCAGGTCAGTTCTCGTGCACGGATGAGCCGGGTACGCTGCCACCGTCGCAGGTGCATGCATCGTCTCGTCGAAGTATCTCTGGAGGGCCACCCTCCAAGAAATCTCTAGTAGTTTTTCCAATCCGATTTCATTTGCTTCCGAGGACATTACCGTGCCATATTCTTTCCGATTTAAGTTAGAATTCTCCGTAAGCCCTTTCAGATATTCCTGCATGGCTCGCTTCTCGCTCCAAGCCATCAGGTGCCCTCTCGCGGAGTTCCTCGTTTTCAACATCTCCACATAACCCCCTGCTGGATCTCCCATGTGGACCGATTCCGGCACAGTAACTCGACTGTACTCGACCACGTCGAGTTGTCCCTCCAGTTTCAACTTGGCCATGTTGGTTCGCGAGGGCCTGTAATCTTCAAGTCCTCCAGATCCACACTGACTGATGATCTCCATCTCTAGCTTAGTGTCTGCCAGGGTTCGTGCTGTCTTCTTTGATTTCATGGCTGTCATGGTCAGACCTGCCAAGAGCATAGGGGGTATCAGATTCTCTTTTTCTCCCCCGGTCAGTGTCGCACCATCTCCTTGCCCGCTCTCGCCTGAACGACCTGCGCTCGTCAGAGAGGTCACCACTGCGCTGGCTTTTGACTTCACCACTCTCGGGTTCACGGCTCGACTTCTTGTCTTCCCTTTTAGTCGCTTCAGCCCCTTTCTGGCTCGTCTAACGGGTAATTGCTTTGTGACCTGCTGATCATCGGCACTGTCTTCTGTAACTGACTCGGCCAGAACATCCGACTCCATGGAGTTCACTATTTTCTTCAGGACCTCACGCATGATGGGTTGGTTCAATCCCACCTTCATTATGGATTGCGTCCCATATCGTCGTATCACGTCCCATGACTTTTCCATGAAGTTCACTCGGCTCCAGTTTGCCCCTGTCTTGCCTTCTAGTTCACTTTGATATCTCTCCCATTCCTCTTCCGGTAGCGTACTCAGGAAGGATACCCTCATTGACTCTTCGATTTTTCTCCTCCTCGGTGACTCGTGGAGCAATCTTTAAGGATCCCTGCTTCGGCACTCTCTCGCCTGACTTATTGGATCCATCGGGGATAAATCGGCCGACACCTCCTTTGTAGGGGACATGAAAGACGATGGCGTCATCAGCAATAGACTCCCATCGACTTCCCCATCGTCGTCTTCACTGAACCTGTCTTCTAGCAAGTCTCTCTCCAACGCTCCTAGATCCGTCTCACCCGGTTTTCCCGTCTTTCCCTCGATGTCGTTATCGTTATCGTCCTGATCCATCAATTCATTGTCACCTGCATCAGGTTTTGGCTTGGGTCCTGAAGGGCCTTGTCGTTTGTCTATGCCCGAGTCCGCCCGCGCCGGTACGGTCATGTCTCCTGCGTGATAAAACAATTGATCGTTCACCAGGAATTCTACTGACTCCTCGCCATGTGGTGCCAGGTCCTCTATCGTTATGTATGAGCCTCCTCTGCTCTCCTTTGCTACTTCCAGCATCACTACTTTCACTTCTCCTGACCACTTCAGTCTCGATAAGTCATCTGTGGGAGTATACACCTCGTTCCACATTTCAGCCGAGATCTCTGGTCTCCTGGAAGGTGGTGCCTTGATCTTTTTCTTACTCCAAGCATCAGAAATGAGAAGTCAAACGTGTGCGCGGCTGCAACATTCCAGCGGATGAAGCGCGGCTCCATCCCTTCACTCCACTTCAGCATCCTCTTCTCTACATCACGAGCGGCTCCGATGCGAGGGGCAATGACGGGAGATGTGACTCCCAACAACATCCTCCTTATCGGTGGATATCGAGGGCATTGGTCCGGCAGCGGCCTGGACCCGGAAAGCCACGCTTGCTGGTTCTCTTTTGCGTGTGCGTAGGCTTCTGGCAAGAGTGGGACTCTCATTGCCGCTCCTGTATCTTTCACTACTGGTCTCAGATTCCAAAGCTTCGGGTTAAACTGGATGTGGGAAAGGTCCTCATGGCCCATTCGGCACTTGAAGTGGTTGTTGAAATCCATCGACACCCAACCTGGCTCCGCTATTCTTCCGAACAGCCTATCGTCGCTGGCCAGCCCCCTCAGCTCCCTCTGCTCTACCCAATTCAGCACGGAACAATCCACGACTGAGACCAGGTTGACATACAACACAGAATTCCTGTATGCCTTGACTTGCACGTCCGGGAACGCGAAAGACATCACCGGTCCATACACCACCGTGAAGAATTCCCGCACTGGAGGACTCTCCTGCTCCAATATCTCTTGCAACAGAACAGAAGCGTCACGGCCAGACATTTCTCCACGCCGCCATCTCATCAGTCAGTTTCGACCTCTCTCGGCGGTCCCGGACTCACCGAAGGCCAACATCAACACGACTTCTGTAGGGCGATTCCCTCGACCCTCTCGTCCTAATGCATTGAGGAGCGCGACCACAAACATTGCCAGCCCCGGGTCTTCTCGTGTAAAATCGCAATCAATCAGCTGCTGATAGATCTCGTCTAGAGTCGCTCCTAGACTCGCTGAGAGGAATTCCATAAGTTCGTTCGTGTCACCCATTTCTTATCGCGTTGATTCTTGTTGTCGTGTAAATTCTTCCTGTCTCGTTTGATTCAATGAATTCAATAAACAACTTCTGATCAATCAAGATCTAAAAAACAAGTCGCGACTTAAAACGATCATTTTTGGATAAAACATCATTCAACTCTTTAAAAATCCTCATTGAAATTCTCTTCTCAATCCTGATTTAAAAACTTAGCACCAAGGTGGATCGTCCACCTGTACCTGCGTCAGGGTAGCACAATGAGCGCTGTCACCTTGATGACCTGGAGTACTCTAGGTCTTTTATGACACAAAACATAAAACATATCATAACAATAACATATCACATAAAAGCATAAACATCACACATCTATATTATCACATAAAAACATAATCCCTAATATTGTACCTAAAACCTAATCCTAGTCTAAAACTTGACACTAATTCTTATCAAGTAACTTAATAAAACCACTTATCGCCAAATGCAATTCCTAGCATATGCTCAGATAGTATTTTTTATGTAAGTAAACCTCTATGTCAGTTTCTGAAAATATCACATGTACAAGTGCGTACAGCTCTCTCGGATGTAGCTTTCCCCTATTAGGATCATATACTGGTAACGAGAGAGAGGTCACTCCTCTCTCAACCAAAAAATCCCTAAGTCGAGTCAAGGCCAATACCAAGCTCTTTGGATCTACGTGTTGTCTATCAGTGGCCTTGGTAACCAGGAAACACAAATTTTTCCCTGGTATCTGTGATGCAACAGGGGTCAGCGCTATCATCCCACCCACACCAGGCCTCTGTTTCCATAAAAATTCGATGTTCTTATACTCTCTTTTGAAATCAGCCGCTAGTGCTGTTTTGAAGCTCACGTCCGCGGTTATCGCTATAGCGCACGTGCGTTCCGTGAGTATGAAATCGCTGTCCGTTATGACGATATTGTTTGAATAATGGTTCGGTAGGTCAAAATACGATTCAAAAATTCGTCCAAAAGGTGGTTTTTTAGCATTCTTGCCCTCTGTCTCTAGTTCTTCGGTTTCTCTTGCCGATTTCAATTTTTTTATTATCAGATTTTCGGTGTGGGTGAGTCCTACCCCCACTCCCCGGACAAAAATATCCATCGACGTCCCCGTCGATCGCCCAAAGTCTAGGAGATCGAGGTTGGATTGTGGAACACGTAGAGGACCATCTGGGGCGACCCAGTTGGACTCGGTATTGTCATGACTGACATATTTGATGCCGTCTTTATCGACGTCCTGAATCGTCAGGATCGTCTCTTTTGGATCTGTCGGCAGATCATGGAGCCATTCGAGCACCCGCAAGTTCGTTAGTTCTTGCTCATGAGTCTGTTCCGCTTCTGGTTCGAACTCCACTTCCGGTTCTGATCGATCGTCGATCCAATCCTGATCCATGTCATTCACCAAGTCGATTTCTCCTAGCACGGCCACTTCGTCCAGTCCTACCAGCGAGTCCATCTTATCACTTACAACTATCCTGTCTACGACGAAATCCTCGCCGTACGGATTATATTTCTTTTTGTTTTTTCCTCTCTTGCTCTGGCGTGTTTCCATGGTGAGAGGAAAATCAGGCTGTATTCTTTTGTCAATTTCGATTTGTTCCGGGCAATCCCAGTCTTCCTCGGCATAAGGTAGAGTTTCATCGTCCACCTCTACTCGCTCGGTCAACTCCAAATCCAGTGGTAGGTCGCAGTCGTCCACCACCTCATTCCCATCGTTTTTGTCGCGAGTACCCCTTTCATTCACCTCACAAGCAGGATCCACTATCAAATAGTCTCCCTCTTGCATGTCCGCTGGGATGCACCAGTCCTCTGACGAGGCATTGTTTGGTTTAATATTTTCGTAATGAGCTGCTCTTCCAGTGCTCAATCGATAAAAGCGACCTCCTTGGTGCACCTCTGTTATCTGAAATGGACCACGCCATTTCTTTAATAATTTCTTGGTTCCTTTTGGCGGAACCACTTCCTCGAACACCCAGACGTAGTCGCCAACTGAGTAGGCTTTTGCATCGGCTGTCCTTTTATCAAACCTCCTTTTTTGTCTAATTTGCGCTTGTTGCGTGTTCCTCCTGCATAAGTCATTGAGGTCCTGCTGTCTTCTAATAACATCCCGCACGTACGTTTGCGGTGCTGTTCTCCTCCCCTCATATTCAGGGTAGAAAAACGTCAACGGAAGCGCTTTTTCGTGACCCGTTAGCATCATGTGCGGACTTATTCCCGTGGTGGAATGCTCCGTGCTGTTGTAAGCACCCATCACTTGCGGCAAGTACTTGTCCCAGTCATCCATGTAACGCGAGCAATAGACTCTCAGCATGGATACCAGTGTGCAATTTTGCCTCTCGACTAGGCCATTCGTTTGCGGGTGATAAGTGGTCGAGTGGGCCTGCGCTACCTGCGACCTTTTCATTAACTCTTTCGTGAGATCACCCACGAATGCCTTGCCATTGTCCGATTGGAACGTGATGGGGCAGCCATGCCTCGCTATCCACACATTTATCAAATGATTGCATGTTTCTTCCGCCAATACTTCTTTCGGCATCGAGGTCACCAGCTGGTTGACGATCGACCTGCAATCCCGTTCAACGCCTCGGCTGCGAATGGACACTGGCCTCTTCTCTGTTCTCTCGGTGACAGTCAACCTCTGCATGGTCTCCATCCATTCACGATCATGCCTATTCACTTCCCTATCCAACAAGTCACGGAGTTTTCCCATGACGTCCGGCGCCACTTTCACCGTCTTATTCAACAAAGCGATGCTGTTTATACCCAGCCTAGTCAATTCTTGCTGTACCAAGTTGGATCGGACTAGCAGATCCAACGGAACGGGTTCGCCTCTGGCTAAAAGCTTTATCTCCGCGGCCGTCTCCACTGGAAGGTCAGGGTGTCCAGGTATAGGATGTCCTGATTTGTCTAACCACCTAGTAAGTGGCAGCTTATCGTAGGTTTCTTTGTCCAGAAAGGAAAACCCCTCTTTGATCTCTGATTGGTTAGCCTGCTTCTCCTCGAGGCGCTCATAAAATTCTGTCTTTTTACTGAGGCTATCTGCGTTCTGGTGCTTGTCACGGGTACGGTGCTCTATGATCATGTGTTATCCATCCAGGCGCACGATCCAACGACCAATATAACTTTGGTTCATCGAATAGGTTTTCAGCCAGGCAAGGGCACGATTATCCACACGTAACTTGAAGGGAGCACTCCCCAAGTAGGCCCTGTATTTTTCCACGAAAGTGATCACTGCGAACATCTCCGCTTTTGGTGCGCCGTACTTCATCTCAGTATCACTCAGGACTTTACTCCCGTAGGCTATCGGACGAAGATCCGTTCTCCCGTTCCACTCCTGCTCCTGGTGAAGTATGCCCGATATCGCAACCACTGATGCATCCGTGTCCAGCACGAACATCCCTTTCTCCGTTGGCATGCCGAGGACCGGTGCCTCGCAAAGTTCACGTTTGATGTTCTCAAATGAAATTTGTGCCTCATCAGTCCAGGTGAACTTTTTGCCCTTGTTTCTCATCAACCGCTGCATGGGGTATATTTTGTCAGCATACCCCTTGATGAACTCTCGATAATAAATAGCGAATCCCAAAAAACTCATCAGCTGTGTATTTGTTTTAGGTGCCTTCCAGGTCAGCACCGCTTCAACCGCTTCAGGGTCTGGTCTCACTCCATGTTTATCCACCAGGCGGCCCAGATACTTTATGGAATCTCTGAGGATTTCACACTTAGAGGGTTTACATTTCAGACCCACCTGCTTCATGCAAGAAAACACCTCCTCCAACCTCTCTATATGGTCTTCTAAGGTTGGTGTTGCAATGACGACATCATCGAGATAACACATGATGAGATTCCCATATTTCTTAGTGACGCTCGTGAGTGCCTGGGCCATCAGTCGCTGGAATGTGGCCGTCGCGTTGCACAATCCGAACGGCAACCTCTTTCACTGGAACAATCCCAGCTCGCACGCGAAGCCTGTTTTTTCTCGATCTTGCTTTCGGAGTGGCACTTGCCAGAACGCAGAGCCCAAATCTAACGTCGTGAAGAACTTCGCGTCTCCCAGCTTGGATAGGCTCTCATCGATGCGGGGAATCGGGTGTGCGTCCTTTATAGTCACTGCGTTCAGATAACGGAAATCACAACAAAACCTGAGTTGTCCACCTTTCTTTTTCGCCATGACCACGCCACAAGCCCACGGGGACTTCGACGGCTCGATCATGTCATACTCCATTAACATCTCGATTTCCTTCCTACACGCTTCTGACTTGTGAGGGGTCATTCTTCTCGCCCCTTCCCTATGAGGTACCGAGCCCTCTTCTATCTCAATCTCGTGTTCTACAAAATTACAGCAACCTATGTCGGCCTTATGTTTCGAAAAAACGTCTGCGTTCCGACTTAGCACCGCTCTGAGCGAATCTAGTTCCATGTCTGATATTTTACCCTTCAAATGTTCTATTTCAGGTAGGACCGGTTTATTCGCTGCTAACTCTGTCTCTGTCGGCTTCTCAGGAAAATTGGAACAACTAGACAGCCCATCATCTGTTTCCGACTTCATTGAGAACAATTTCCTAGAAGATTTCAATTCATTTACTCTCTTCATAATACATTCTTGGTTCGCATGCAATGGACATTTAGTTACATCAAACTTTTTCAAGTTCACTACACTCTGAAAGTCTGTGTTCAGAGGCAAAGCATAGCCAAGTTTCTTTCCCCTCTGTATTGTCACTGTTGTTGCTTCTGTGTTCAACAACACACTCACACACAATCCGCTCTGAGTGAGTGAGAATTTTCTTCCTAAAATAGCTGAGCTTTTACTGTTTGGATTTGGTACCAGACACACCTGTCTGTCATTGCTGAGCTCATTCAAGTTCCTCATCCTAAACGTTGCTACTACGGCTTGGCTTGGTTTTAATCTAACTTTTCGATCCAGAAAAATTGGCACCTTGGCCTGGTTAATTAAGATCTTATTAAGGGGTTTCTTTTCATACTTTCTCTCCTTGATCCTAATCAACCCGTCATTGAGATCGATCGTGACATCAAAGTTGCGTACGAAGTCCCTTCCTAAGATGAACTGATCGGATTCGTCCAAATTCTCCACTACTAGGAAGCTCATCCAAAGATGTCTTCCTCCGAGCTGCAGTGAAATGATCGGGGTTCGTCCAGTCACATAGATTGCTCCCTGATTGGCAGCTGCCAACCTGATGTTTGTCGGTATGAGATCCGACCTCTCGAAACCCATGTCGGTCCAAGTTTTGACTGGCATGACACTAACCACTGCTCCCGTGTCTAGCAGTCCCTCTCCTGAAAGTTGTCTGCCTTGCACGTCCAGCACGTGTGCGGCCAGATCGGCCTCGCAACCTATGTGCACCGCATTTTGTTCAAGCATGGCGTTGTGTCCGATTCGTCTAACCTTCAGTTCCTCTTGACCAATGTATATCCGGCCAATCTGATCGTTCGCATCAGTTATGTGAGTTTTTGTGTAGATATTGATGCCATCCACATTCATTAGAATCGGGTATGGGCCATGGACATCGATGTAATGTCCATCCACTTTCATCAGCCTCGGACCTCCTGTTGTGAGCAGCGCTCGCACTGCCCTGGAGTCCAGGTTGGGATCTTTCTCCTTCAGGTAGTCGGCATAGATTTCCAGGTGGACTAGTGTAATCTCGGATGGTTCACTCAAGTTCTTGGCCACCTGGTGCCCTGCGACTGAGATAATGGACATTATTTTCGTCCCCTGCTTCGTCATGCCGAAAGTTCTCTCAGATATAACGTTCAGTTTTAGTCCCTGATTCCTGGGTTCCTCTTTGTCTTCTATTTTCGTCGTTTTACCCAGAATATTAAATTTTTCCCGAAGATCTGTGCTCTCCAGCTCCGACCTTACCCACTGCTCCACTTCTTTTGTGGCTAGCTCCTGTTTGACATTCTGCAACGCTGTCCTTGCCGCCAGACCGTAATCCACCTTGAGTGGGCTAGCCGACTCTGCCTCCAGGTTCGAGGCTACCACCTCGTCAGGCAGTGTCTTTACCTTCTTAGTCGTAAAGGTGCTTGGTGTCGTCTCCTTTCTCCGAGACTCGGCCTCGTTCATCAGACGTGCTCGACTGGCACTTACACCCGAAAGCGCCTCTTCGTGGCGGGGATGTTTCGCGTCCGCCACTGCATCCCAAAATTGAGTGCAATCCGATTTGAAGTGTCCCTCCAAATTACAGAAAAAACACCTCGGACCATATTTCATGATGAGCCCTCTGACGTACTCTTCGTGATCCTCTTCGGTCGAGTCGACGTCATCGAGAAAGTAGCCTATTGCCTTCATGTTCTGTTTGTATGCAGAACACGCGGAAACGTGATGGTCCATTGAACCACAATTCGCACACGACCTCCTCTTATCCATGTCATCGCGAGGTTTGTACCAACTGGAGTTCGCACCAGTGTTTGTCCCGCTGTAGTTACCGTAATTGCTGTAACGGTTTTGCGCCCTCGATTTTATGAGTAAATACTCACGTGACTTCATACGCAAGTCATCGGGCGTGGGTACCTGGTCAAGCGACAGGGTGAAATGAGTGGCCAACATCGTCTTCAGCTCCTCACTCCTTACTCCGTCCATGAATTTCGAAGCAATCGCCAAGTTTCGCTCGGATATTCTCTCATCGGGATTGCTTCTCCTCCTAAGCAATTCAAGGTCGTCCAAAAACTTGTCTATGGATTCGTCATCTCTTTGACGCCTCTTTTCGAACTTCACCATAGCCTGGTGCCCTTGTACTCCAGAGCCGAAACGATTCAGCAGGATGTCGAATATCTTGCGAGCGCTGTCTCTCTCATTGGATTTTTTCGCCATTACGCAATTTAGTGCAGTACCCTCCAGGTTGCTTGTTAGCGCGCTGCACTCCTGTTTCTTGGAGAGACTCTCTTCCTCAAAGTGCAACTTCATCACTTCTATCCAAGTGTCAATGCAGCCGTCTGGTTCGTCTTTGTATGACTTCGGCTTTTTCAGTGTCCTTCTTGACCTCTCTCCTCTCTCGGTTGACTTCGAGAGTTTGGTGATGAATGTTTCGAGAGATCTGTTCAGAGGCTCAAACATCGAGGCATACAGTGTCCTGTGAGACTGTAGTCAGATCTGCCACTGAACTGACTTGTGGCACAGTTGGAAATCTCGTCTCCGGAGTAGCATCTGCCTCCGACGGGACTGGATTCGTCCAGCGCGGCCTCGACGGGGCTGCCCTTGGCCGCTCCCTATTCCTCGGTTCGTAGTTCATTCTCGAGCTTTGCTGGGCTCTGGCATAGCTGCCCGTACCATCTCCAACATTCGCATGGCGTGAGCGCTCCCTTGGGTTGGAACGCTCCTCCCAATTGCTCTCATTCAAGATCGCGTCAAGCTTCCGCATCATTAAGTCAGATTTGGCATCTAACCTTTTTTCCAGGCTAGTCATCGTGTGGGCGTAGGTACTATCATGATCGTTCAACAATCGCTCGATCTCCCTCGTCATTCTAGCTTCTCTTTCCTGTGACTCCTTGTTTGCCTGTGCCAGGCTCTCCGCCAGGCATTGATCTGTGTTGCGAATCAATTGAGCCTGATCAACCTTCGCCTGCGACTTCACGTGCGTTAGTTCATCTCTCAGATTCTCTCGACCCTGGTGAGCTCTCTCGTCATCCTGATCTATTCTCTTAGTCATGTCCCGTCTCAGTTCATCCAGACCATTCATTACGCCAGCGAACATGTCACTTATATCGCCATTGGCCCCAAATGGCGGGGTTAGTCCCAAAGAAGATGAGGTCAACTGCGGCCGTAGCCTGGTGCTTGATGACGCACCGCCTTTTTGCTTGCTCATCGACGTCATCAATCTGTCGAACGTTGATGACGCTCCCATCGTTATCCCATCTGACATGGGCCTGGTCGGCGAGGCGGACGACGCCTTCCTGCTCATGTCGTTCCTTGGGCACGGTGTGAAGTTCAAATCCGGATGGGTTATCTCCGGGTAGTCATAACTGGAAAATAAACCTTCAGTTCGTAGTGACGCCATGCGCTCATCGTACAAAGACTTCCAGCTCTTCTTGGCCTTCGAACCTAGTTGTTCTTCACTCGGGCTTATAATCGACATCATCGCGTTGTTGCTCTGCTTGGCCAGGGATATGTGGGTATTAGCTGAATGTGAATTTTCTCTCCTCCACCTATGACTCTTGGTCTCCGATTTGGACATTCCCTTCAATAACACTTCCTCTCTCGGCTCGACCTCGGAACGCTCCGTTGTCTCCTCCGTCCTCTCAACTTCCTCCCGCTCGAGGTCCTCGCTCGGCTCAAAGTCGGGTCGAATGAGCGTCCGTTCCCCTTCGTCAAAGGGGTCCACAAGCCGTTCGCTCGCGGTTCCGGCCTCGGCGCTCCGTCCTTGATCGCCATCGAGGTTTTTCTCGCTCCTTAGTTTCATTTCGCTCACTGAAAGATCAGGTTGACCTTTAGTCGATTCGTTTTCAGCAAACACGTCGGAGGCGCTGCTAAACGAGGACTGGCTACGCCTAGTTTTAAATTTTCGCGTGCTGCCCTTGCTCAGCCTGGGAATCTTAGTAGTCGATCCTAACGAGTCCCTGCGCTGCATACTTTGTGACAAATATCAATATTCTTATTATTTAATGGCGATGCACACGTACCGCAACAAGTTCAAGTTAAATTACTTAACGCTGCCTCTTCGATCTCGTAGGTATCAAAAATGTCTCTCAGACTTCTCAATGACAATCTTAGCGATTCAGCTAAAGTTACACACAGGGCCTGCTCAGTATTGATATAAGGCTAACTCAACCCTGTTGTATAGTATAACAGTATCACAAAATTCTCACAAGATATAATCAACACACAAAACACAATCGATAATCAGATAAGAATATCCTACAGGTCACAGCGACCTCTCGTCAGTATCAATTTATCTCCACACAATTTATCAAGTCACTGCTTTGTTAAAATCAAACAATCTTTGGTAAAAACAGTGATGATTCAGAAACAGATCAATAAAACTTAGTCTTAAAGAAAAATACTTCCCTCAATCGGAACGATCCGAAAGAACGAAGCCCAGGACACAGTCTTCTCAAGTGAGTGTGTATTTGCCTAATACACCCACCGAGGTCTTCTTTTAGTTGTCCTGCGATTGCCCGAGCTGTCCTATTAAGTAGCTCAAGGCAACCTCTGATCGAAAATTTCTAAAGTCTATGTAAAAGCTCCCCCGCACCCGGAACGCTCCAAGTGCACGAGAGCAGGGAACAACTTTCTTTCTCAAGTGAGTGTGTATCTGCCAAGGTCACCAAGGTCTTCTTTTATTTGTTCCCGGATTGCCCGAACTTTCCTATTAAGCAGCTCAAGGCAACCACACAACTAAAATCACAATCAAAAAAAAAATTTTTGTTCGGGTACTTTTGATACACCCGATCTGGAATCCAAAGTTGATCACAAATTTCCGGGTCAAAACGGGCTCTTATGATCCTAATAAGCACGCCTAATATCCTAATATGATCTTTATTAATTGTATATTTCCCGTCTCCCAAATTTCCACAGAAGGTTTCCTCAAGTTTCTAACAAGGAGGGTTGCTAAGAAGTTTAAGTCACTCCGGAGGGTTACTTCGGAGGGTTGTTAAGACACTTAGCCTACCTCGGAGGATTACTTCGGAGGGTACCTTATTCACCCAAGTTACTTCGGAGGGTCCCACTAAATTTACTAAGGAGGGTCAATAAGATGCTTAATATGCTCCGGAGGGTTACTTCGGAGGGTACCTCCAAAATTTTCAAATTTCTGAACCTCACTTAGAAGGGCCTTCAATTAACTTCAGGAAGCATCAAAACAAGCTAAATTCTCTATGGGGGACTGTTTTAACTTTTTTGGATGATCTCGTGGAAATTTTCCACTAAGGAGGGTTGCTAAGGGGGTTTAGCTGACTCCGGAGGGTTACTTCGGAGGGTTCCTCAAAAATCAAGAAAAAAGGTTATGTTACCGCAATAAAGTCTCCAAAAGCGGTGCACCTGACTCAAAACTAGGTTGGCTGACACGGTCAACCTTCCCAGTTGGATAAAAAGGTGTTTTGATAAAATTTTCTGCCGCTCGGAGGGTTACCTGTGATTTGGACACTCCGAGCCAACAAATTCTAAAAAAATTTTCTTTTCCGAGATTATCAACCCAAAAACGATTGCGGTCCGGAAAATTGGTCCAAAACGTCGACTTATGGTACCAAAATTATCCCAATCGGTTGGCTTGTCTTTGAGAAATTGCCAAAAACGTGTTTGTCCAAATGGGCTTTTTTCACCACCTATGTAGGTTCTGAGAAACTTTTTCCGCAATTCCTATTAAAAGTGCCTAAAAATAATTGAAACGAGCATAGTAGCCCTGTACGGCACTGGAATAATGCAAAAAACCGGACCAAAATTGGTTTGAAGACAAAAATTTGGCCAATAACTATCAAATTTGGACCCTCCGATTCCTTCCTTTTCCAATCCTTAAGTCGTTAGCTCTATCCACGGAGCTAATCGGAGGGTTACTCAAGAATTTTTCCGGCAGCCGAGCACGTTATGCTAGCACGCTCCTAATACAAAAAATTTTATTGCTCTAACTCTAAAAACTCAAAAACTCGATCCCCAAAACAGATTGACAAAATTCAGAAAATTATCGAAATTTTGACCGAAAAATTTTGGTTTTTTCCAACTTTTACTGAGTCTTTTCTCACGCGGTTTCTTTAGTTAGGGGGATCGAACTACGTAGCTACTCCCTATATAAAAGCTTTTTTGCTGTTCGGAAAAGCTCGGATATCCAAAAATTTGGGGGTCTATAGTTTGTCAAAAATCAGTAATTTTCGACAAAATTTTGGTGTTTCTTTGGTCTAAATAGGAGATAAGTAATATATAGTAAGGACAATAATCTATTAGCAGTCGTTAATGAATATTACTATACCCTCATTTGCACCAAAATACCCGAATTAAGACCCTTAACTCAGAAATTTGTGATCGACGGAGGGTACAATCGGACCGCGCCAATCGTGCCCCCCTCCACTTAAGTTTTAATGAAATAGTACCCAAACGATACTAAAATTGTCTCAACGATACCCAACAGTCGTTGTGGATGTTGTCCCTATGTCCCTGTTGAGTGTGGAACACGTCGGTCAGCTTGCCACTCTACCCTCCGGTCACCGGCAAAATCATTATTAACGTGCTTAAACACTCAAATTACACTCAAGGGAGGGTATCCAACCCTTCACCAAAACACACAATCTTTCCATCAGAAAAGATATAAATCAATCTGAAACAACAACAAATAGGAAAGTCAGATCACATCTCGTCCGGAAATAACATATAAACTGTCACTTTATGTTTTTTATTGTTTTTGGTCTTTTTTGGATTTTTTACTGTTTTTTTTGTACTTTTTTGTTTTCAAATAAATTTGTTTTTGGCTTTTTCTTGGTTATACACTATTTTTGTTTGGTTTTACGCTTTCTCTTTAATTGTTTTGAGTACTCGGACCTCGGGACAAGCGGGCTCTAGATTTCCCACCTAACCCTCCGGCCCCCCGGAATTTTCGGTGTTGACTAAGTTAAAAAGCTAACTAGTACTAGACGGAGGGTACGCACCTTCCCGCTAGTACAATAACGGTCATTAAGGCCTCTAAGTCGGGCGTACGCCCGGAGCCGAGGGTTCGTCGCTGAAACGCTTGCTGATCATGATGGTTTTATGCCTTTGACAGGCCCACCCAGGAGCGCCATAAAAACGTCTATGTAACATTCGCCCAAATACTACACAGCGACGGAGCCTAGAAAAAGTACCTATTTAACGACTGGCAGGCGTCAGTTACCTTAATCCTACTCGTTTTTTACCGTCTCGACCTTGCCAGTTGATTTTCTGGTCTGTTTAGGGCTAAGTAAAAAGTTACTGTTTTTAGGCCATCAATCAAACGACTTTTGATCAGCTTTCGTTTACAT